>NC_061822.1:45934146-45936646 GCF_019202785.1 Penaeus chinensis | reverse complement strand
GATTAGGTCTTATGATGGCTGTAATGATCTTCTTTTCCATATCTTCGTCCACATACACGACGGCCCTTTTCATGTTGACAATCAGCCCTAGTATTTTATAAACCTTTTCATTTATATAATCATTTGGTTTTAGGTTCCTGTTTATGATTGTTCCAAGGTATTTTTCCCTATATGTTGGGTTTAATACTACGTCTATTAATTTGTATTGGTACAGTGTAGGACTTTTACTTTCTCCAAAGCTGACTACATGGTATTTATAGTCTTATACTCCACATGAATAATTTCTCGATGTCACTTTGGAGGCATTGGCGTGAGATGTTGTCTGCAAACATATTCAGATAACTATTTGGGCTTATGATTGAGCTTAAGTCACTGATGAAAATAGTAAACATAATTGGCGCCAAGACCAATCCTTTAATGAAAGAAGTCTTTTATCCATTCCTTCTCTAAAACCAAATTGCTTGATATATCGTGTTTTTCAAGTAATTTAACCCACTGTGTCTTAATATTATATTTTTTTTTTTTTTTTATCAGCTTACATACTACACTGGTACCAAACACGTCTATAATTTAGAGGGTTTTGTTTGTCGCCGCTCTTATATAATGGTTTAACATTGGCGATTTTCTAGTCTTTTGATAGTTTTCCTTGCCTCACTGAATTTTGAAATATTAATAACGGAGTACATAGTTCTTCTCTCAGAACCCATTTAAATAACTCATCTGGTCCCTATGGTTTAGTCTTGTCTAACCCTTTCAGAAGGTCTTTTATTTCATTCTTTTTGAGTGTTATATTTCTGATATTCTCATTTACGCTTGTACACTTACTAGCTATTTCAAAGTATAGGTTCTAAACAAACACTAACTGAAATTTCTCATTAAGGATTTCACACATGTCCTCCTTAGTATTAATGATATTTTTGTCTATGATGGTGTTAATTTGATCTCTACTTTTAGTCTTATTATTTATGTAATTAAAGAAGAGCTTTGGTTGGTTTGTACCTTTATTTTCAAAGTTAAATTTCTGCTTCCCTGATGGTGTGGTTACACTCATTTCTTCCTACTTTATACCTTTCGCATGTCTTCTGAATATTTTCCAAAGGAGCTGCTTGTTTTCTCTCACTTTCTTGCATCTATCTTTGAACCACTTTTCTTGCTTCAGTTTTGAATTCTGATACAAATTTCTCCTTTTTTTATAGACAGCATTTTCTTTTCTTTTTTTATATAAATCAAGGTTCTCTTTGTCCAGAAGTGTTTCCCAGTATATGTTATATAAAAAAAAAAAAATTTAATTACCTGTCTTGTAATTGTAGTTCCCCTTTCTTTCCTTATAATGATTTTAGTTTGATTACTACTTGGTCATTTTTCCTAGAGGAGGACATTACTCCATATCTCCATATATAATTTTTATGCTTTGTGAATATTAGTTCAAGCATAGACGGTATATCTAGCCTTTTACCCTGGTATGATTGGCTTCATTGTGGAAAAGGTAAAATTCATTTATGACTTCTAGTAATTTTGCATTCCACGAATCTAGCTGAGGTCTGTGATCGAAACTTTCCCAATCAATTTTGCTATCAAAATCCTGTTACAAGATTTCTTTTTTCTTTTTTTTCTTTTTTTTTCATTAGTTTCCGAAAGTTATAGCACTTCTCCTAGGCTCTTCAACATTTTTTGGTTCAGTTTTTTTGTAATTTTCTTGAGACCACACTTATGCATGAGGTGGCATATTCACTGTGGTTAATATTATGTTTACTCCGTTTCTACCCCAATTACCTTTAATTCTACTATTGGGTTTTGCTTAATCGCTAACTTATTTATGATAATGCATTTCCTTAGTAATATTGCTACCCCCCTTCCGTTTCCATTTGCCTTATCATTTCTCCATATATTATACTCTGAGTTGTAATGTTACAGCATCTATGGAGGGATGCAGCAATTCATACTACATCTTGTTTATTAATTTCAATAACTGTATCTAGGTCCTTTTGGCTACAAGGTTAATGTTAGTGTGTTTGTACATTTGGTTCCGATAGTAATCTTGTTTTACTTGGAGGCTTCTCACTGTCTTTTTTTTTTTTTTTTTTTTTTTTTTATTTACTCGTTGAATTTTACTGCAGTATGTCTCTGTCACCACTGGTCATATAGATTATTATTCTTATTCTTATCCAGAATTTCTTATATCCTTTGTGGGTGGCCATGGATTTAGCTTTCTTTATTACATCAGTTACCAGTTGCTTATTCATGAACTTCTCTAAAAGTTGTCTTTATTTATTCCTTTGTGATCCTGATGTCTTTTTTTTTTTTTTTTTTTTTTTGCTGTCTCTTTTGCTTTAGATACATCGGCGTATATAGCTGTCATCTTTTTTGCCTCTTTTTGCCATCAGTCTGCTTAACAGTTCCCTGTACTTTGGTTACTTCATCAACTTTTTCTTGCAGTCTTTGCTTCGATTTGACAACTGTTGCCAATCTTGATTTTTCCTTGAGTTCATTGATGTTCATA
>NC_061822.1:45926646-45929146 GCF_019202785.1 Penaeus chinensis | reverse complement strand
TGCATTACTTTGCAGGAAATTAAAACGTTCAGTCAGGAAACATGAACGGAAACAACATAATGTGGCTTAATATAGATATGAGATATAATGAAATAATAACGTAATGGTAGTCTAATCATGATGACATATTTAGTGTGGAATTGATTGTTCGCCGAAGAACTCCGACCTTTTCCCTTTAAAAAGTACCAATAATGAATTTTAAATTGCTCTGTCATTCGAACCCACGGACTGTCTCTCCGTGACATCACTGCGCATTTTGCAGACTTTGGAAAAGCGTTCTTTCGTGCTCCTTTCACAGGGTTTATTATGCTAATGAGAGAAAGGAAAACCAAATAAATAGTTTGTTTGCATTTTTTTTTTTTTTTTTGTCTCCTCATCCATCCCCCTCCCAGCACCTCTCTCTCTCTCTCTCTCTCTCTCTCTCTCTCTCTCTCTCTCTAACTCTCTCTCTCTCTCTCTCTCTCTCTCTCTCACTTCTCTCTCTCTCTCTCTCTCTCTCTCTCTCTCTCTCTCTCTCTCTCTCTCTCTCTCTCTCTCTCTCTCTCTCTCTCTCTCTCTCTCTCTCTCTCTCTCTCTCTCTCTCTCTCTCTCTCTCTCTCTCTCTCTCTCTCTCCCTCTCTCTCTCTCTCTCTCTCTCTCTCTCTCTCTCTCTCTCTCCCTCTCTCTCTCTTTCTCTCTCTCTCTCTCTCTCTCTCTCTCTTTCTCTCTTTCTTTCTCTTTTTCTCCCTTTCTCTCTCTCTTTCTCTCTTCTTTCTCTTTTTCTCCCTTTCTCTCTCTCTATCTCTCTCTCCTTCTCTCTCTCTCTCTCTCTCTCTCTCTCTCTCTATCTCTATCTCTCTCTCTCTCTCTCTCTCTCTCTCTCTCTCTCTCTCTCTCTCTCTCTCTCTCTCTCTCTCTCTCTCTCTCTCTCTCTCTCTCTCTCTCTCTCTCTCTCTCTCTCTCTCTCTCTCTCTCTCTCTCTCTCTCTCTCTCTCTCTCTCTCTCTTTCTCTCTCTCTCTCTCTCTCTCTCTCTCTCTCTCTCTCTCTCTCTCTCTCTCTCTCTCTCTCTCTCTTTCTCCTCGACCCCTGCGTTCACTCCTTCCATTCTCCCTCCGTTTCTAGCTATTTCTTGCTTCTCCACATATTCCTTCTTCCTCTTCTTTCATCTTCTTCCATGAGACAACTTGGACAGATGTTCCAAACAACTAAACATAACTTCCCTAGTAATAAGATTATTAAAAAATCGTGAATCTTGTTACAAACTTCTTAAAAAAAGATTGGACGCCAACTGCAGATATACAAGGCACGTTAAATCTCCGCCAGCTGTGATTGAAATAAACGCAGATATATTGTAAATAATACCTGTGGAATTTCCCAGAGAATTGGGGCACTAATAGGGATATTACTAATGTTGATGATGATAATGATAGCAATGATGATGATAAAGATGAGGATTACTAATGTTGATGATGATAATGATAGCAATGATGATGATAAAGATGAGGTTTAAAAGTGCTGCTGATGATGATCGTTATGAGGATGATGTGATGTACATGAGGATGAGGATAGTGGTGATATTAATAGTAATGTTGATAATGATATATCAATAAGAAAGGGTGATGATGATGATGATAGTAATAGTAATAGTAGTAATAGTATTAATAATAATAATAATAATAATAATAATAATAATAATAACAATGTAGTAATAATTATAATAATAACAATGTAATAATAATAATAATAATAATAATAATAATAACACTGTAATAATAATAATAATAATGTAATAATAATAATAATAATAATAATAATAGTAATAATAATAATAACAATGTAATAATAATAATGATAATACTAAAGAGAATAATAATGCTGATGATGATAATAGTTCTAAGAATAATGATAATAACAATAATAATAATAATCATAATGATAATTGCAATAATAATAATACTAATGATAATAGCAATGATAATATTAAGGATAATGATTATAATAATAGTGGTGATAATAATGACACTACTAATAATAATTGTAGTATTAGAAACAATACTACTACTACTACTACTGATAATAATAATCAGTGATTATAATCAAAAATAAAAACAATAATAATACTAATGATGATGATAATAATAATCATAATTATAATAATATTAATAATAGAAGTAATAATAATAATAATAACAATAATGATAATGATAATGATAATAATAATAATAAAAATGATAATAATAAGGATAATAATAATAATAGTGATATCAACAAAGATAATAATAATGATGAGGCAAATGATAATAACAATGATAATGATAATAATAATAATAACAATAATAGTAATAACAGTTATAGTAACAATAATAATAATAACAGTTATAATGATAATAATAATGATAATAATAATAATTATAATGATAATAATAGTGATCATATGATAATGATAATAATAATAATACAAACAAAAATATCAATAATAGTGATAAAAGAAACAATAATAATAATATTGATAATAGGAAT
>NC_061822.1:45891646-45896646 GCF_019202785.1 Penaeus chinensis | reverse complement strand
ATCATCATCTGCTTCTTCTCCTTCTCTTCCACCTCTTCTCCCCCCCCCCCCCCATTCCCTCCCTCTGCCTTCGCCCTCGCGCCAAATCGAGCCGAAATAATTCTTTCTATTGGTGCTTTCCGTGCAGATTCCAAAGCGCTTCTTCTTTTCCTCTTGCTGCTCCATTATCTTTCTTCTTATTTTCCTCCTGTGCCTCCTCTCCCGCTTTCTCTTCCACTTCCTATTCTTTAGTTATATTCTTCACCTTTTTTTCGTACTCATCATACTCATTCTCTTATTTTCTTCCCTTCCTGCATCTCCTACGCCAGAATGCATCGTTCCTTCTCGAACTTTCCGTGCACACTCAGAGGCATTTCTCTGCAATGCCGTAATCAATGTAACTATGGAATTTGCGTTTCCGTGCGGCGTTTCGTGTTTTGTAGTCCCTGTGTGAACGCGGGTTTATGTCCGGGTCTCGTGTTGTTGATCGAAGATTCGTGCAGATTATAGTGTGGATATTGATATGGGCGCGGCGTTCATTTGCGTTCGGTAGTTGCCTTGTGAGTCCAGGATAACAGAGTGCGCGTTCGTGTCCATTGGGCGCTCCCGATGCAGCTTTGCGGGCGTATACATCCGCTTAGTATTCTCAATGCACTACTTTTTTCGGTGTTTCCGATATTATTCTGGCGAGAGCGCGTGCGTTCATTTCCATTTCGCGCTCTCGATTTAGTTCCGTTATGAACGTGCAATGCCGAGACTATTTGCCAAGTGCACGTTTGATGCAATGAAATTCTGATGGTGACGTTGCGGCGGCGGGAAACAATTGTAATTAGAACGAAATCATACGAGACCCCGCATTCATAAAGCAGCGGAACTGCTCGCAAGTAATAATGATGCAAATCAGCTTCCAGCCCTGCCCCATCCCCCTGCCTGCCACCCCGCCTCCCAGCCATGCACGGACGTCGCCCCGCGATGGGATATTCCGCGCTCGGGAGTCGTGTTTTGCCGTCGTGTCAAACAGCTAATGGACATGGTGTATGGAGACGAAATATACGATTAAGCAAGAAGGTGAATTAGAGGGAGAATGGGAGGAAGTTATGCCCAGGCGCCGCGGCAAATCCCAAACGATCCTTCGGTCCATAATGATGATCAAACAGCCTTCTCTACTCCAACTCCCATGACTCCACTGGCGTCGGCGGAGATTCATATTACGAATCCACTCTCTCTCCTCTCGAACTCCCCCCCCCCCCACCTTCGTGTTACGAAACGACTGTTTGCGCTAAATAATACCGCGTTTGTGATATTGAGGGCAAACACGCATGTTGCTCGTTGTTTCCCTGCAACATCGAAGTCAAATATCTCTTCTCATACAAATAGGATATTGATAAATTGATAAACTCAACAGCGCAGCGTGTGGTCGGGTATTTTGAATGCTTGATTTGCTCGGTGTTCGGTATATTGCAATGTGTATTGACGTATATGTGGGTGTGTTTGTTTTCGTTTGGGATGGGTAAAGGGCAGGACATGCAACTTTATCATGGAAAAAAATAAAAAAAAAGAAAGCCAGGGAATGAAAATGTGATTCGCTGCACATCTTTGGTAACAGGAGTAATAAGAATATTGATAAGAATGAGAGTAATGATGATGATAATAAAAAATAATAACAATCATACCGTTTCACTCGCATGTTTATGTTTCAAAGCATCCAGAGACTAAGACATTTGTTTTATTTAGTCTGTCTTTTGTCTGCCTTTTATCTGTTCATATTTTAAGTACGAAATACTTACATATAATCGTACACACACAAACACACACACACACACACACACACACACACACACACACACACACACACACACACACACACATGTGTATGTATATGTATATACATACATATATGTATATATATATACATATATGGAGACAGATATAGAGATAGCTATATATACACCCATATGTCAGCGAACTGCAATAATATTCAGTCGTAGTTTTTTGTTTAAAAATCCCCTTCCTTATCACTCAGCAGCAAAGCATTCCAGCAGGGGAGCCACTTGTTGACTGAAGCGCTGACAGACTATAAGGTCGTAAATTCTGCTGAAATGTGAGTCGTCCGAAATATGTGTTGAAGCCTTTTTATGAGATGTTCCCTCACACGCATCTTGGCGGTGCGGCCCATGTTCCTCTCCCTCATAACCAGATGAGAATCAAGAAATTACAAGAAAGTTTCCTTCGTTATCTGTGTTTCTGACGCTGTATTCCCATAAGCAGCGCGTCTTGGCAAGTAACTCCATTATACTTGCTTATCAGCCTTGTCCCTTCGCCGCCTGGGTTATCAGATGACACTGGGCGCGGGAGGGGAGGCGAGGGCCCCTTGTGTCGTAAGTGGCGGAAGGTTTGGGTCCAGTCTCGCTATTTCAGTCTTCCTTCTTACTACGAAATATGATGGTGATTTGCCTCGTGCACGGAATCTTATTCATGTAAATGGGATTTTATTTTCTTTTTTTTCTTTTTTCTTTTTAGAGTGATATTTTTATGAAGTGAAGTTGATATTTGACATGACCATTTTTGTAATCTACGTTAGTTTGGAGATTTTCCTTATTTGGAGGACAAATTTTTTGATGCCTGGATTGGTATTCAGTGAATAAAAATTAACGGTTGAATATGAAACAGTAGCTAAAGTCTTGGAGTCCAATAACGAGGCCATGATCTCCTGTCCGGTCAAGAGTCAACTTGAACAAATCAAATACTGTTGAGGAAAAATATTAAATTCTCTTTTGGAGGAAAAGTGTTTGGTCGGCTTGTGTTAAGTCGACCGTGAAGTATTGGATGCTCAGCATATGGCATCACCGATGTTGAGCACATACTTGGTGTTGGAATTTTTGATTTGATGTCACTTTCGAAATGGGAATTTCATCTATTCATATCCCTTTTGTTGTAATTATTTGTTATTTACTTATTACCGCCCGGTATGATCTTAATTTTATAACTCTCATAGCAAAAGTCTTCATCAATATGCTCGTTATTCTTCTGTTTGTTTGCTTTCTTTATGAGAATAATCGCAAAGCTGTCTGTGTAAAGCAAATCCAATACAGACGTGTTCCTTGCATACTTGTGATTCCCTTTTCCACCTCCCCCTTTCCCTTTTTCCTCCTTCAGTCAACCTGGCGTGCGTTGACCCCACTCCCTTCGTTCG
This sequence comes from Penaeus chinensis, assembly GCF_019202785.1. Lineage (NCBI taxonomy): Eukaryota > Metazoa > Arthropoda > Malacostraca > Decapoda > Penaeidae > Penaeus > Penaeus chinensis. The sequence continues at coordinate 45,893,474 of NC_061822.1, read as the reverse complement.
TCCTCAGAGTGGGAAAGTTTTTGAAAGTTTCGGCTGAAAATTCTGGACTGCAGTAGTACTTGAGGCGACTCCAAGTAAGTGAAGTTTTCCGTAAAGAAGTGCATTCCCCATATTTATTAATATGACCGTATATTCACATATAGATATGCACTATGGAACTCATTTTACTCTTTTAGACTCATACGTAGAGAGATAAAAAATATATATATTAGAGAGATTCATTGAACAGGCAACTAAATAAAACACACTTGGAAGATACAGGAGAATATTTATTTGATTAAGTGAACCGACTCTATTTATTTATATGATTAAGTGAACCGATTTTATTTATTTATATGATTAGGTGAACTCAATTTAGCTGTTTTCGCTCGCTTGGGCAAAATTGCCACTCGTAAGCCCAGCGAAGTATTGATAACTCCTTGAATTAAGTCCTCCACCGCCAGGAGCATCGCTACGTTCGCGTCCGCCTAACAAATGGGGTTGTAAATACAAGAATCAACGAGCGTTCAGTTCTGTACGAGCCTTTTTGAGGCTAAGAATATTTTTCTGAGAAGCCGGCGTGTGAAAATTGCCTAACGGTTGTTTAACGGAACTGGAAAAAGAATGAATTTAGTGGAGGAAAGCATAAGGTTTTATTCGCCTTTTCATGATCAGTAGTAGTATGCAATGATAATATGCAGTCATTTCCATACAAACGCTATTATGTGTATATATGTATGTATATGTATATGTACATGTATATATAGATAGATAGATAGATACATACATACATACATACATAGATAGACATATACACATGTGTGTGTGTGTGTGTGTGTGTGTGTGTGTGTGTGTGTGTGTGTGTGTGTGTGTGTGTGTGTGTGTGTGTGCAGTATATATATGTGTGTGTGGGGGTGGGTGTAAATATAAAAAACTTTCTTGTAATTCAAACTTAGTTTTATGTAATACAGAAAACTGCATTGCTGTGCGATAGGCAATAATAATGTTAGTAATAATAATGATGGTGGTGAAAATAATGATGAAAAAATGTGACAATAGTAACAATAATAACGACAGTGACAATGATAATAATAATAACAGTAATCATAATAGTAACTTTTATATTGAAAGTAATAATGAAAAAGGTGATATGATAAAACAGAAAGGCAACACCGGCATTCACTCTAAGGTCATAAATCTTCACCTCGGTTCCTCCTCCTATATAAAAAGGAAAAAGAGAAAGAGCGAGAGAGAGAGAGAGAGAAAAAAAAAGAATCTCCTTTATATCGAGTCGTCCGCTATTCGAAAAATTTCTCCCGACCTTCGCTATTTCCAGGAAAGATAACTTCTTGATCTCGAAAATATTCCGTCCTCACCTCCGCTCGCTGAAAAAAGGAGAAAAGGGGAGAAAATTAAAAAGACAAAAATACCATTACTATATTTTCTAGGATATTGAGCTGCATTCGAATTTAGATCTAATTTCTGCTTATTGGAAAGTGCGTTATTTTGGGATATACGCTAATGCCCCATTGGATTTTGTCGTCACTGTGTTGGATTGCATTATTTTACCGCCGGGGGATCTGACCTCGTTTGACCCGTGCATGGCCCAGTCGTGGCGGGAAGGTCAAGACTGTGTTGGTTTTGTTGTATTTTGATTCAGTATTGCATGTTTTGTTGCTTTAATATTAAGTATAGTCCACGAAATTATTGAATACGATGCCCCGATATCATTAGTTCATGAAAATTTGTATTTTGATAACTTAATCAAGCTATATTTTAGTATGAAATTATCCCATATGTCAAGATACAAGCAAACTCATTAGCTAAAGTAGTTACATAAAATACCAAT
>NC_061822.1:45879146-45884146 GCF_019202785.1 Penaeus chinensis | reverse complement strand
CACATGCCTGCCTCCTCTACCACGGAACAAAAGGACGCGGGGAACTCTACGATGCTACCATTGACTGGGATGAAACGTCCCGGGCTCCGCTTCCACCAACGATGCGGGCGAACTCGCTGTGCATCCGCACGAGGCTGATGCTTCACCCGCCATTTCCGCCTCGCCCACGTGAATCTAGTGTGACTTCATAATCCGTGACCAAAGCCATACGAGCCGCCAAAGACAGTGTTAAAAACTAATGTGAACATGGTTATAAAAATAACCAAAGAACGCATTTTCAACCAAGTCTCGTTACTTGGATGGCGTTGAAGTCTCCGAGAAAAAAAATAGAGATTTATTTATTTTCTAAGTCCAATACCGCAGAGAGTTACAGCCCGAAATGCACAATTTCCACGCAAATTGTACATTGCTAGTTTTCCTATGTATTCTTTCCTTTATTATTATTTTTAAAATATTCTATCTTTTTGGCGACGCTTCCAAAGTGTCAATATAACCCCTGAAGAGAGTAATGGTTGTTACATATTTTGGGTGTTTGTTTTTCTCCCCCTCTCTCTTTTCATGGTGGTTCGGATCCTTTGGGTTGTTTGGACTACCGAACTATCGGGTTGGTCTTCCGAAGCTTTGCCTATCTTCTTCTTTTCGCGCCATGCTTATGGGGAAGACAGTTCGGTCCTGACTTCTATGCTGGACAGTGGTTCCGCTCCCGGTATTGTGCTCGCTTTGGATTTACTTCGTCTTGGATTTACCTTGCTGTGGATTTGCCTCGCTTCACGCCAGAATTAACGAATCCGTGATTTGTTTTGCAAGATAAGTATTCTTATGGTTGTGTGTAGAAGACACCTGGTCTCTGTTGGACTTTGGCGTGTGTCATACTGCATTACTATTTGTAAGGTGCACTCTCTTCCACGAAAACCCAAAGCAGCACTTTGATTTCAAAAAGGATCAGAGCATAAAAGGACCACTCACATAGAAGGGACACAGCTTGAGGATCCGTACCTCCAGTGTGCCATTTCCTAATTTAAGCTGAGTTATTACTTAGTTTTTTGTTGTTGTTTTTATGATTGGTTGTTTCTTGGTTTCTTTTTCCTTTTCCCCAGCTTGAGGATCCGTACCTCCTGGGAGAAAGATCTTCCACATTCTTGCCCGTAATTTTAGGGCCGTTTTAGCTTGTCATTGCCGTTCGTTTGTTTATTTGTTTTACTTTACCTTGGTCGATTCCTGCCTGACCTTGTGGGTGTTCAGGCAGTCTTCGTGATCTATGCCCTTGTGGTGTTTTATTTTTCTATTTGGCTTCCAACGCTAAATTGTTTCTTACACCACGTTTTCCTTTCGTTACACAAGTATTTTTATTCAGAGTTCCTCAGCACTATTCTTTTTATGTTAATCTCCATTCTGGGTTGGAGATTAACTTATTTAAATTGGGATTAGTGTATTTCTTGTCGTGCTAATACTCTGCTTAAAAATACTTACGGAGTTGGGACGCCAACTTAGGGGTAAATGTTCGTGAGTTATTTTTTTTGAACATCTGGTGTTGATTTCCACGTACATCACCCCTGCTGTGATTAAATTGGTGATGTACGCAACTATCAATTTCTCATGACTGAATCATTTGTAGACCTCCCTAATGAGTGTAAACCGTTAAATAAACATCATACCGTCATAGAACTTTCACTCAGTCCCAGTCAGGAAAACAAACGACATCTGTGTTAAGTTCTGGTTTTGACTAAAGCTGAATGCTTAACATTCTTGGACTTGGGTCTCCTAAACAGCACATTGTTGGTTACTCTATCTCGCAACCCTGAAAGGCTGTAAAAATGCTAGACAAATCAGAGTATATTAAGCTGATATCCTAGAATAGATTATAACTTTGCTACACCTGGGTTCCCACTGCCAGCAGGTGGATGCTCAGCCCGAAAGGAAGAGGAAGAATTTTATGAGCTTGCATTTTTCTTCCATACACGTCCACGCAGACGCTCAGCCTACGCTATCTCCCTTTTCACATTTACACACTTACACATCCAACATTCAGCACACATATTCTGTATTTTCCTTCCACCCCTTCTCATACAACATTCACACCCCCATACACAACACGCACGGTTCCCGAACCTACTAATCGGGTGGTGGCAGCGTGACGTAGGCCTGGAACCTTACATCTGTTCACTGCAGACGATTTTTTCCTGAATAATTTTATTCATATTCTCGGTCGAGCCCGAACTCAACCAGACACATAAAAATCTACTTGTTCTACGCCCCGCTACAATTATCATTATCATTAGTATTATTATTGTTGTAGTTTTTTATTATTATTATTATTATTATTATTATTATTATTATTATTATTATTATCATTATTATTATCATAATTATTATTATTATTATCCATAATATTAGTAGTAGTAATACTATTGTTATTATTATTATTATTATTATCATTATAACAATAATAATAATAATAATAATAATAATAATTATCATTATTATTATTATAATGATTATTATTATTTCTATTATTATCATTATCATTATTATTATTATTATTATTATTATTATTATTATCATTATTATTGTGAATATTAATTATATTATTATAATCATTATTATCATAATCACAAGCGTTATCACGGTCATCATCATCATTTTATAATAATTATCATAAAAATAATATTATTATTATCATTATTATTATTATTATCATTATTATTATCCATAACATTATTATTACTACTATCATTATTATTATCATTATTATTACTATTATTGTTGTTCTTATCATAACTTCATATCATTTTCATTATCTTCATATTATTATCATTATCATTCTTATTATTGTCATGACAATAATAATAATCACCGTAATGATAATGATAATAATAATAATAATCGTAATGATAAAAACAATAATAATAATTATTATTATCATTATCATTACTATTATCATTATTATTAATAATAATGTTTTTATCATTATCATTATTGTTGTTTTTATCATTATTATTATTATTATCATTATTATTGTTGTTGTTATTACTATTTTTATTATTTTTAATGGTGTTATCAATATAATCATTATCATTATTCTAATTATTCTAGTTATTATTATTATTATATCATCATCATCATCATCATCATTATTACTATTATTATTAAAATTATCATTATTATTGTCATCACTGTTAGTATATCAATATTATCAATGTTATTATTATTATTATCATTATTATTATTCCAATTATTGTAGTTCTTATTATTTTTATCATTATTATCATTATTATTATTATTATTATCATTATTATTATTATTATTATTATTACTATCATTATCATTATTATTACTATTATTATTATTATTATCATTATTGTCATTATTATCATTATTATTATTGTTACTGTTATTATTATTATTAATATAATTATTGTTATTATTATTATCATTATTAATATCATTACTATTATTATTGTTATTATCATTATTATTATTATTATTATCATTATCATAATTATCATATATTTTTAGTAAGATTATTATTATGATTATTATTTTCCTAACATTGCTATTATTATACTATATTATCAGCATTACTTTTAATACTTTTAATCATTTTAGTAGGCTTAACATTACTATTATATATTTGTGTCATTAGTATTGTTGTTATTATTATCATCATTATAGCATTATTAATTATCATTATGATTGCTCTTAGCCTTATTATCATCACTGTTACTTTTATTATATTATTATCATTATCATTATTATTACTATTATTATTATTATTATTATTATTATCATTATTATTACTATTATTATTATTATTATTATTATCATTATTATCTTTATTATCATTTATTGTCATTCTTATTCTTGTCATTATTATCAATACATTTATAATAATCATCATCGTAATAATAATAATAATAATAATAATAACAATGATGATGATAATGATAATAATAATAATAATAACAATGATGATGATAATGATAATAATAATAATAACAATGATGATAATAATAATAATAATACTATCAATATTAACAATAATAATACTAATAATATTAACAATAATAATATTAATAATAATATAAACAACAATAATAATAATAATATTAACAATAATAATAATAATATCACAATATCATCATTGTCATTACTGTTATTACTTTTGTTATTATCATTATCATTATCTTTATTATTATCAATAGTATTGTTATTATTATTATTATTATTATTATTATTTACATAATTATTATTGTTATTATCATTATCATTATTATATTATTGTTGTTATTATTATTGTTGTTTTTATTATTATTATTATTATCATCATTTATTATTATTATCATTATCATTATCATTATTATTATTGTTGTTATTATTATTGTTGTTTTTATTATTATTATTATTATTATTATTATTTATTATTATTATTATTTATTATTATTATTATTATCATCATATCAATTATAATTTTAGTTAGATTATTATCATATATTTTTTCTTAACCTTGCTATTATTATCATTATTATTTTTTTTATATAATTATCAATTTTTTATGCTAAACATTACTATTATTTTTTTCTGTCATCAGTATTGTCGTTATTATTATTATTATAATGTTATCATTATTATTATTATTATTATTATCCTTATAGCATTATTAATTATCATTATTATTATCACTGTCATTATTATTTTTCTTAGCATTATTATCATTATTGTTACTGTTATCATAATCACTATTATTTTATATCATTGTTATTGTTTTTATTACCATTATCCTTATTAATGTTATCATCACCATTAATAATGTTTTTACCATTATTATTAATTATTTAATACCGTTGTTACCTTTATTCTTATGTTATGTTTTTTTTGTAATATTATTATATCATTATATTATTTTAATGATTATTAATATTATTATTTCTAGTTTTACTTTTTATCATTATCTTCATTTATATCATCATTAGTACTGTTACTATATCCATTATTATTATCAT
>NC_061822.1:45854146-45856646 GCF_019202785.1 Penaeus chinensis | reverse complement strand
TTCAGTAAGGCCTACTTTCGCATGGATAAAAAGAAAGGGAATATAAGGAAAGGATGAATGACATCTAAGCGTATTCATTTCATAAATAAGTATTTTCTTTTCGTCTTTTATAATCATATATACATGTATATATCTTATATTATTCTCTTTTTTTCTCTCTCTTTCGTGAATTTCAAAGAGACAAAGTTTCAAAGTTCAAGCACCAGCAACAGAGGAAGTTTATGATTTTGAAGAATAATCTGTGAACATAGACAAGGCTGAGCGAGAGGGAGAAGACACCGAAGAAGCCAGGAGGACGGGCAGAGGTGGAGGAAGAGGCCGAGGAAGAGGAAGAGGAAGAAGAGGAGGAGGACGAGGAAGAGGGCGATGCCGGGGCGCCGGGGCTGGCTTGCAGGTCGGGCTGCATCGCCGCGGGCGTCTTTTCTGCGGGGAGGAAGGCTTCATTAAACATTATCTCTATTTCAGGTTTCGTCTATGCAGAAGAAACAAAAACTTGAATGCATGCATGGGTAATCGATTAGCATATTTGGGTTATGATTATATACGTGGATCCATCCATCCATCCGTATATATATATATATATATATATATATATATATATATATATATATACAAACATACAAGCATACATACATAAACACAAAAAAACATGCACACACACACACACACGTGTGCGTGTGTGTGTGTTGGGGGGGGGGGGGTGCGTTAATTGAAAAATACATATGCACACACACATACTCACACACGCACACATATTATTTATATATATATATATATATATATATATATATACACACATATATATATATATATATATATATACATATATGTATATATACATATATGTATATATAAACATATATATATATATATATATATATATATATATATATATGTGTGTGTGTGTGTGTGTGTGTGTGTGTGTGTGTGTGTGTGTGTGTGTGTGAAAAAAGAAAAACCGAGTAAATAACCTAACAGTAGCAAAAGACTCAGAAGTGAATCGAAAAGAGTCAGACGCAAAGAAAAGGTTTATGGAAGTTGTCAAACTTTCCAAGAAGGAAGAGGAAAAAAAGTTGACACATTTGTCTTAAAGAAAAAGAAAAAAAGGAAGAAAAAATTAGACTTGATATGAAGATTAGAAAAGTTACGGAAAGCGATAATGCTTTGGATATTGATGGATATATAAGGTGGACCAGTTGGGAGAGTAGGAAACTTGTCAAATCTGAGGCAGATCTATTGTATCATTTCTATTTCTTTTTTCCTTTTCATCTATTGTTATCATAATTAACATCAGTATTCCCTTTACTCCTCTTACCAATGCGCTAGTTATGGTTATTGTTTTGATATCATTATCATTTTTATATTTTTAGATATTATTATTGTTGTTGCTATAACAATAATAATACTATAATGATAATAAGGGATAATAATAATAAAAATAATGATAATAATGATTATAATAATAGTAATAAAATATTGATCATGATAATATTAATAATATAATAACAATAATAATAACAATAATGATAATGATATTAATAATAATGATAATAATAATGAAAACAGTAATAATGATAACAATAACAATAATATAATGATAATAATAATATAATTATATGATAATAATAGTATTAAAATATTAATAATCATGATAATAATAACAAGCATAATACCAATAATAATAATAATAATGATAATAATAATAATAATAATAATGACAATAATAATAATAACAATAACAATTATTATTGTTAATACTATTATCATTATTATTATAATTATCAGTTTTATGTTAATACTAATATTATTAAATGTTATAAATTTTATTTTCATCATCACTTTTATTATTATTGTTATTAATATAATCTTCAAAATGATTCTTACCATTATCATTACTATTGGTAATATTATTATTAGTAGTAGTATTTTCAGTATTAAGGGTATTGTTATTATCGTTATTGTTATTATTTTTATGATCATTATTATAATAACTATTAATCTTACCATTATCATTATTAATATCATTATTATTATTATCATTATTATTATCATTATTATTATAAGTATTAGTATTAGTATAGTTATCATTATTATTATAACAATATTATTGTTATGACTATTATCATTTCTTTTGTTGATATTTTGATTATTTTATTATTATTATAATGTTTTGTTATTATTGGTATCATTATTATTATGATTATGATTATTATTATTTTAATTATTATTATCATTATTATCATTATTATTACTATTATTATTATTATTATGATTATAATTATTATTATTATCATTATTATCATTATCATTATAATCATTATTATTATCATTACTAATATTATTATCATTATTAGTATTACTCTTATTATCCTTATTATTATCCTTATTATCATTGTTATCATTATTTTTGCCATTATTATTATTATTGTTTATATCATTGTCATTATTATTGTTACTATTTTTACTACTACTATTATTATTATTATTATTATTATTATTA
>NC_061822.1:45813018-45828018 GCF_019202785.1 Penaeus chinensis | reverse complement strand
TAAGAAGAGGAAGAGGGAAGAAAAAAATATGAGGGGGGGGGGGGGAGGAAGAGGAGCAAGAGAACAAGGAATACGAGGCACAAAAGGAGGAAATGGCAAGAAAAATGAAAAGGGGAATAAGGAAACGAAGAAGTAGAGCAACACAGAAAGAAAGACAGAGTGAAGAACATACGTTGACATACAACACACAAAAAAAGTAACCCGACGTACCACCACATGTTCAACGCATCTCAGCAGCGATTCAAGAACTTTTATTTGTTGCAACTCGCTCTTAAGAGGCTGGCGAGGAGTCACACCACCATCTTATAAATAAGCGTGTACTCAACAGCCGTAAGTTCTCGTCTAAATGCACTTGCCGGAGGACGTTAGGTCTTGCACTCTTTCGTAATGGAGTACCTTGGTGCTCCCATAGCATGCAGGTCCTCGGCTTGTGTGTGTTTTCTACGTGCACTGCGAAGGCTCCTGTGGGAATGTCCCCTATGGTGTTGCGAATGTTTATTTCGGTGTTTGGCTGCCCGTGTGTTTGCTTTCTTGACTGTCTGTCTCTGTGTGTTAGTGTGTTTGTTTTCTGCTTTATGAGTTTACACTTGGGTATTCATGCTGTGCGTGTGTTTGGATAGGTCTTTGTTTGTCTCTATCGTGTCTGTGCATTTGTGTATGTGGGTTTGTTCACTTACTTGTTTCTGAGTGTTTGTGTATTTGTGTTTTGTGTTTGCTTAACTTTTGTCGTGTGCTCTTATGATTTTATTTATTTATGTATGTGTCTGTGTGTGTTTGTAGATGCATGTGTTATGTTTTATGCGTTCTTATGTGAGGTTATAATGTGTTTGTCTGCGTGTGTATGTCATTGAACCGTACATTGATGTGTATGTATGGAAACATACGTGTCTGTATTCGTGTGCGTGTGGACATCCGTGCGTGCATGTATGTGGTCCCGTGGAGCCGTTTGCTGAACTGCCCCTTTTATGACGCTAATATAATGCCCGAGTCCCTCTTCCCCGTTTTCTAGCGCCGACGTTTACACCACAGTTAAGGCTTTTAGTGTGTAAACAAGGGCATAAAGTATTACGGGATGTCAGCGGACTCCAGAGACAAAGACTATGTTTGCGCGAAAATATTTCTTTTTCTGTATCAGGGAAGCTCTCCAAAGATTATGGCATAATTGGCGTGAATGTGGGTTTCATAGAGCAGATCATATTTTGCTTTGGTAGAAAGTTCTTCAGAAGGCTTTCTATGGCTCTTCGTTTCTCTCGCTCTCTCTGCACACACACACACACACACACACACACACACACACACACACACACACACACACACACACACACACACACTATAATTCTCATCAGAGAACACTGATTTCTAATCATGCATCTGAGCATGAGCGGATGAGCAAATGGCTGAGGTTTCAAGAACCCCGGTGTGTAGAGGAAACTTCCCTCCTAAATCTCTCGCTTAATCCCGCCGGCCGTCGTCTGCCCTCAATGAGTGTACGAGTGTTCCTGTAGAAGAGGCCCCTTGATATCACGTCATTTTCGCAAGGGCGGATAAGTAGTTTACTACCATCGGCATCCTCGAAGTGAGCCCGCTGAATTGTAGCCATAGTTGTGTGCCAAACATTCCTGAATTCGGCCATTACCCTTGTGCATGGTGGCACATTCCTGCCTGTCTTGCTTTTTTTCTTTTATGTTTTTCCTTTGGCAAAGGAAATCGGTCTGGGGGTGCTAAGAATCTATTTTTTTTCTGTACACATTTTTTTTTTTTCTTGTTAGTCCTTTTATTTCCATCTTCATAATGTTATTATGAGGTGATGTTGAGACCCACTTTAGTTATATTCGTCCTGGATTTTGTCAGCTGTTTCGAAGCAATATTCAGGGATTGCTGATTTGAGAATTTGGCATCAGATATGTGCTATTTCTCTGAGCTTCTGTTGCCCAGTTAGGTTTTAATTCTTCCCGGTTTACCACAAGCTCATGGCTGCCGTGAGCTCGTGGTAGTGAGTGTATATAGTCCTTTTAACCATTTTCATGATTTAAGTCTTTACGGAAGCCAAATTCGGACGGCAGGATTTATGAATCTCCAGGAGGACGATAAAATATTTATCTGCAACTTAAATGCTCATCAGAGACTGGCTGAATCTAGTTTATCCAACTGACCGACATGAGATCTCTGCTCTTTATTTTTTATATTTGGGATGTGAGCAATTACTTGCAACTGTAGGTTCCTCGGACCAATACGTATTTCCTTGCAACTTTTTATCGTCTAGAATTTACTGCTTACAGTGGCATTATTTGAAGAGATACCTATTATGCTTTTTGTGTTGATACTGCAATAACTTGAAAATTGCGTGACATAATGAAGAGATCTGTGCCCATGATGATGTTTACAGAGAGGCTGAAGATGAGTATAATACACGAGAAGGAATTCTCTCAGGGGTGTTTCAGTCCCACTCGAATCATCCCTGTTCGGTAATGAAGCATTTATACTTGCCTTCCTGATGAAGGTCAGGAAGGCAAGTTAATTCCTATTGTCCTCTTGAGAAAATTCAGATTTTATTAGACTGCCTTATTTCGAAGCAAATAATCGCATTGCCTTTGAGCTGTCACTCGCCCCGTTTTAATTCGATAGCATTATGGTATAGACGAAGTTGGGGTAATATGTCTTAACGATCTGATTCCTTTGATTAAAAAAAGACTTGGCAGTCAGCTAACTACCAAACTGAGTTGTATTTTGGTGTCTAATTCGCCAAGGGTTATCTCTAGTTTGCTGGTTTTATGTCACCATCCCCAAAGGGTCATCAGCTGCCCTTTTTCTCCAATAATTATATACCCATTTCCATTATATCCATTTTGTATATATTGTTATTGTTATTATTATTACCATTAGCATTAGCATTAACATCACCATTAGTAGTAGTAGTAGTAGTATCATCATAATTATTATTATTATTGTTATTATTATTACTATTATTATTATGATTATCATAATTATAGGTATAATTATAATTATCATCATTATTATGATTATTATTATTATTATTATTATGATTATTAATATTATTATTATTTTTATTATTATTATGATTATGATTATTATTAACCTTCGAACGTTTGTCGGTCAAACGTCGTTTTGTTAATACTGAAAGCCATACCTACCAGTGACACAATTTCATTGTTCTTGCTAATCCACAGTCCTCTTTGGATTTGAAATATGTATCTAGGCTTGTATCTTGAGATTTCAGGGCAGCCTTTGATACATTTAATCCCAAGGTTTTGATTGTTTTGATCAGGCAGCAGTGGGTTACTGCAGATGGCAGTTTTAGTCTGTTCTCTTATTCTGGAACTCCTGAAGGGCAGTGTTCTGGATCCTTTACTATTTATATTGTGCACAAACGATATGTAATCCGGGATTACTAATAGAGTGTTGGCATATGCAGACGATACATCTCTTTATGCTAAAGTTCCATCTCTTTCACTGAGATCAGCTGTGTCTAATAGTCTCTCAGAGGACTTAAATATAATACAATGTCGGGAGTTCTCAGTGGAGTCCGAATCCCAGTAAAACTAAAGAACTGATTGTCGCTGCAAAACTTTTTTTTCTGTTATGTCATTGGAATTCAGATACACTGATAACCTCACCTAAAGAATATAATTTTATTAAGTTTTTAATAGAAGAGTCTCTTGGGATTCTAATATTTTACATTTTTCTATTATTATTCCTGTTGTTGTCATCATTGTTACTGCAACCATGATTATCAATGCTGTTATTATCATCATTATTATTATTTGGTGTTAGATAGTTTTTCCCTAACTCGTCCTATGCCGAGCAGTGCATTCAGCAGCCAATCAGCGTTTATGGCCAGTGACGTCGTCAGTCAAATTCCAAACGTGTTGAACTCTCGTACTCTACCAGAGATGGCTATCAATTAGTGCTAATGCGTTCCTAAATGTGCCTCTCTACCCTCACCCATTTTCTTTTTCCAAAATTTCTTCTCTTCTATCCCCTCCCCATCCATGCCCTTCCCTCTTCCCCCTCTCTCTTCCCTCCTCATTTCCTCCCACTCTCCCTTATTCCCCCTTGCCTAACCTTTCCTCCCCCTTCCCTCACTGCATTCAGAACGTACTCATGCATTCGCGTTCCTCATTACATCCGCCCTCGATGCTTGGATGAACCGATAACGAGGGTTAGTATTCACAATACTCCCTCCCCCCCCCCCTTGCTTTTAAGGATGAGGGGGGTGGGGGGAGGTTAAAAAAGTCCTCGACCTCTCGACCTCTTAACCTCCCTTCCGACTGCTGTAGCTGTTGACTGGAGGAAGGCTTTTATTCAAAGAGTCGAGCGGAATGCACAGCCCTTTTTAAATGCTGTTTGTGAATGTGTGCGTGTGCTTGGGGTGCGGGAGAAGTAATCAAGAGGCTGTGTGGGTGTTCGGGTGAGTGTGTGTGTGTGTGTGTGCGTGTGTGTGTGTGTGTGTGTGTGTGTGTGTGTGTGTGTGTGTGTGTGTGTGAGAGAGAGAGAGAGGAAGAGGGAGATCCCGTTTTTGCCTGTGTGAGAACTGTTGCCGTTTTCTGCATGTATGTTTAAATCCGGTATTTGTTTCCTAATGCATGCGTGCGCCTGGCATCCGCCTGTGCATGATTGCAATCATGTGTGTGTGTGTGTGTGTGTGTGTGTGTGTGTTTGTGTGTGTGTGTGTGTTTGTGTGTGTGTGTGTGTGTATGTGTGTTTTTTTGTTGTTGTTGTTGTTTTTTGGTGTGTGTGTGTGTGTGTGTGTGTGTGTGTGTGTGTGTGTGTGTGTGTGTGTGTGTGTGTGTGTGTGTGTGTGTGTTTGTTGTTGTTTTTTGGTGTGTGTGTATGTGTGTGTGTGTGTGTGTGTGTGTGTGTGTGCGTGCATGTATGCACCACCTCCCCGCATGTACAGCGAGTCGGCCACAGCTGGGAAAAGGAGCTAGATCTTAATCAAGTTTCCGCGGGGGACCCGGGTTGTCGAGGCCCAAGAAAAGGGAAATTTATTTCACACATGGATCAAGCACCAACACTTGCGGCGAATGAATAATCCAGGAGAGCAGCGCGACTTTTTTCCTGGTGATTTGTGTGACATGGCGAGCGACGTGTCTGGAAATGTAAGGCAACGGTAATTATTTTGGCAATTATCTAAATCGGTGTTTGCAATGGGGGAGAGTGAAATAGCTTGGTGCTTGAGTCATGTTGAAAATATGCGTAATTCGATAGACGTAATAACAATCGTAATTATCATTATAACATGGATCACAAGAAATGATGAAGATGATGATACCATTAATAAAGATAAGATGTCACCAATATCATACTCAGGTTACTCCTTACTGTTGATTGCGTCATTAAAGCTCGCTTAATTTCCATAATCATAATACAGACAACATGGTAACGAATTTCTGGAGAATGACAAGGAATTACTTTCCTCCATCAGAACCATGAACACACCGTCACACACCTTACTAGTACTCACATAACGAGAACACTAATTCATTCAATTACATAATCCTTCCAATCGGATATGGGATCTAGAGTGACTGAGAACTTACTTCGAACTGCTTAAAAGAGTTCGCGGTCGAGGGGAAAAGTTAAATATAAGGGGAGAAGATGGGATTTGTGAGAGGGAGGGAGGGAGAGAGAGAGAGAGAGACAGACAGACAGAGAGAGAAAGAAAGAGAAAGAGAGAGAGAGAGAGAGAGAGAGAGAGAGAGAGAGAGAGAGAGAGAGAGAGAGAGAGAGAGAGAGAGAGAGAGAGAGAGAGAGAGAGAGAGAGAGAAAGAGAGAGAGAGAGTGAGAGAGAGAGAGATAGGACGGGAGAGAGTGGAGTGAGGAAAGAAGAGAGAGAGAGAAAGAGAGAGAGTGGAGTGAGGAAAGAAGAGAGAGAGAGAAAGGAGAGAGAGTGGAGTGAGGAAAGAAGAGAGAGAAAGAAAGAGAGGGGGGGGGGGGGGAGTAAGAGATTAAGTGAGAGAGAGAGAGGAGGCGGATATTCAAAAACAAGAGAATTCTAAATCTTTCATCCCAGTGAAACAAGTTTATAAATGAGTTGTGTAAATACTTAGTATCTATGAATGCAACCATCGTATATTCGGCGCTATATCTACCTGAACTATAGGTGTTTCTCTCTCTCTAAAAAATAAAAAAATAAAAAAAAAGAATAAGTGGGTACCAAACGGCTTTATCTCTTTCGAGGAAACTTTCACAGCAGTAAAAAACAACAATAAATGAACAGATAAAAATGGAAGGCCATGCATTCACGACAGTTTCCAAACAGAACAAAACAAACATGTTCGACGTCCGTGAGGCTTGGGTCGCATGGCAGAAATGCTGCAGCTACGCCATTCACGCTTACGTACACGCTACCAAAAAATGGCACAGCGAAAAGTACGAAATTCTGGTGTAACTGGACATCCTGATGGGCACCGTTAGTACTTGTGGTACATTCATGGCCTGCAGAAGTGTACATCAGTTGGATTCTCATCAACAGGTCTGCAACATATGCAAATACCACATCCTGGATATATTCTGACTTGAATGTCTATTTCCTAACTAAAACTTGGAACTAGAGCGCGTCTCCGTATTCAGCACACAGGCCCAAGCATCCATCAAACGAAGGGGAGCTAATAGTACAAACAACGCTGCAGGCTGCACCGCAACGACTGCCCCATAGTCTTGAAATATGTTGCGCAGATGCGGGACGAGGCATGTTCAATAAAGCATGGTGTAGTCTGGCTTCTGAGCCCGAAGGTCGTGGCCAGCAAAAGCCTGTTATTGTTACTTTCATGTGGTTTAATCTCTGTTGACTGCAGCTCGCCACGCATCTGTTGGGACCTCAACTGCTCGTTAGCGATGTATTTATATCAATATACATGTATGGTATTCTGTGTGTGTGTGTGTGTGTGTGTGTGTGTGTGTGTGTGTGTGTGTGTGTGTGTGTGTGTGTGTGTGTGTGGTGTGTGTGTGTGTGTGTATGTGTGTGTGTGTGCGTGTGTGTGTGTACGTGTGTGTGTGTGTGGGGGGGGGGCGTGCGTGCGTGCATGTGTGTGTGTGAGTGTGTGAGCACGGGTACATATGCCTGTTGTATGTCCGTGTCTGTGTGCGTACGTTTATTTGTCTTCATTTTGCAGTGCGTCGGTGGGTAGGGCAAGGAGGTAATGTTGTCCTTGCGTGTGGAGGGGGAAACGGAGAATGGACATATAGAGTAAGTCGTTGATATATAACCTGAGTCTCGTATGTGACCTGTTATATTTACTGTGAAAATTGGCCGTAATTTATTATATATATTTATTTATCTAAAAACCTGCGGCTACATAACTCCCGCTATCCAATTTCCATCATAACATGAAAATCACCTGGACCCGCCTGTGCTGCCGTATCAATATTGCATGATATGAAAAGCTCATTCCTCCAGGGTTTGTGGATTAGCGTCTTCGTCCACCTCCTCCGTCTCCATTTCGTCTTACCTTCCTAATTTTTTTTTATTATTTCATTTATTTTATTTAGTTTAGACATCCTTCCTCCTCTTCCTCCTCCTGCCCACCGTTTTTCGTAAAAGAGGAGCATTGCTAACAGTCTGCCATCCATCTCCCCCCCCCCCCCCCCCCCGCCCTCTCCGCGAAGAGAACCTATTCCTCCCCTCTGCCTCTCCCTCCTCTCTCCTTCTTCGTTATTCCTCTGCTTTTCCCTCTCCCTCCCTCTCTCCCTCTCTCCCTCCCTCCCTCCCTCTGAATCCTCCCTTTCCTTCTTATTTCCTCCTCACTAACCTTTTCTTTCACTTCTTCCCCTCTCTTTCTCTTCTCTCTTTTTCTTCTAGTCCCTCCTCTCTTCCACTTTTTCCCCCTTTCTCAACTCTTTTCCCTTCCCTTCTCCTTCCCGTTTAAACCACCCATTCTCCCTAGCTCTCCTTCCTTCCCATCCATTCTTCACCTTATTTTTCTCTTCCTCATACCTCCTCGTTCTCCCCCTCTTCCCCTTCCGTTTAACCCCATTTCGTTATCCTTTCCTCTCTTTCGGTCTCCCCTCCTTCTGCTATTCCTCCTCCCTTTCTCATCTTCTTTGTCTTTATGCCTCTCTTCTGCAACCTCTTCCTCCTCTCCTTTGCTCTTCTCCTTCCACACACATATCCCTCCCGTCTCCTCCTTTTCCTTCTCCAGATCCCTTCTTCGAACCCCTGCCTCTTCCTACTCCTATCCTCATTCCTCTTCCTCTTCCCTTTTCCTCTTCGCCCTCCTTACCTCTGCTGTCTACAAAGCCTTATTTCATCTTTCGGAGTAACTTTCGGCCTCTCGTCGGAAAACCTTCTGAAACGTTACATGAAATTCGAGATTGTGGAGAAAGTAGTATGAAACTTCGCAAAACAAGAATAGAGAGAGAGAAAAAGAAAACAGGGAGAGGAAGAGGGGTTAAAAGGATGGAAAGAAAGATGACAGGAGAACGGGAAGAAGTCGTTAAATGTGAGGAGACAGAGAGAGGAAATCAAGAACGGAAATGAGGGAGGAAAGTGAATGCGTTGCGAGGAAAGGTTTTAAAAAAAGGAACATTGGTTGCAAAAGAAGACGCAAACAATGAGACTAAGAACTTAAGTGAGAAAGAGAGAAAATGAAGATAACACGAGGACCGAGAAAAGCAAATGGAAGAGAAGACCATCAAGAAGGAGAAAGGAAAGCAATAGACGAAGAATGAGCGAGACACGCAAATGGACGCGAAAGACCTAGCTAAAAAGGGCAAGCATACACAATTCCGGAGGAGAAAGGTCTTCCACAAAGAAAAGGAAAGGCAGCAACAGCTCCAATGGGGTACAGGAAGAGAGGAAAATATAGTAGAGAAGGAAACGCGACAGAAATGGAAGGCTTTGGTAGCGAAAGAGATAATGGATGA
This sequence comes from Penaeus chinensis, assembly GCF_019202785.1. Lineage (NCBI taxonomy): Eukaryota > Metazoa > Arthropoda > Malacostraca > Decapoda > Penaeidae > Penaeus > Penaeus chinensis. The sequence goes on along the minus strand of NC_061822.1, from coordinate 45,819,132 downwards.
TGAAAGCAATGGCTAGATTTGGCCTCGTCCTTTGACCATCTTCGTCCGCCTGTCACCGTCGGATCTTTCTTATTGTTGTTGTACCTGCACGTTTCGCTGTCGTATCTCTTCATTCGTTTGTTTCCATCGACGCCCCGTATTGTTGTTGTTGTATTTTCACGCGTCTCTTTTTTTTTTCTCTCTTGGATGCTTTTGTGTCTGTTTTGAGCCGAAGGAGAAATGGATCTAGACTGACTAGATCCGACACATTTTCCTTACTGCTGTTGTATTTACACTCGGTGTTATTTTTTAATACTTGTTGTCTGCTGTTGTTACAGGTCACCTAAAACCGCCCTTCTTGTCTTCAGATTCACCCGTCTTTACTGGCTTGATTGCTCTCCCCAAGATACAGCGGAAGTGAAATTGGAACACAGTCGCCGGACCTCCTCGTGAATCCGTCTCCAAATCCCCAGACGCTTAGCACGAGCGGCCGCCCATTCGCTCGGGGGAATTCCTCGCTTATCCGGATATTCATGCACCTGGGGAGGGGAGGGGGACCGGAGGGAGAACGGGGGAGCTTTACACGAAAGGAACCATATCCCGCGGAACCGGACGCATCGCTAAACCGGACGAGGTTCCAATAACCATGAGTGATTTCTTAACGAAGGGAATCTGTGTATAAACGGTGTTCCAGGCGTGGCTTCGGTTATTCCCTGCGAAGCGAGAAATACATTTTGTTTTCCCTTTAGAGCGAGCGTTCGAGGAGCCCGGGTTTAGGCGTCGCGGTTGGGAATTTCCATTGAGCTCTCTTCCTTCCAAAATTTAGATAGCTCTTACTTTCAAAATATCTCTCTCACTATCGCTTTCTTTCTCTTCCCCCCTCTCCCTCCCTCCCTCCCTCCCTCCCTCCCTCCCTCTCTCTCTCCCTCCCTCTCTCTCTCTCTCTCTCTCTCTCTCTCTCTCTCTCTCTCTCTCTCTCTCTCTCTCTCTCTCTCTCTCTCTCTCTCTCTCTCTCTCTCCATGAAACCGTAAATAACCTTGCCGGGCCTTTTTACCATGCGAGCCAAGTCTCACGACCATCGAACATCCTGTGTTTGTTTTGTTTCATGTCTGAAAACTGTCCAGAATGAATTGCCTCTCCTTTTTGCTCTTAAAAGTTTCCTCGAAAGCGTTGCTCCCGTTGGATACTTTCCGCGAATAGATATGAATATGTAGATAGGTACACTGGTAGAGACATATCCTTGAATATGTGATGTTTACATACATACATACTAAGTATGCGCGAATCCTAATGATAGACACGTTCTACCTGGATGAAAGGTTCCTGAGTCACTTGTTCATGAATGAGCCCCCCCCCCCCCCCCCCCCCTACCTTCCTCGCTCTCGCTCGCTCGTTCCGTGTTTCTCTTGCTCTGTCTCTGTCTTTCTGTCTACCGGCCTGTCTGTCTGTCTGTTTGTCTGTCTGTATGTTTGCCTGTCTTTGTCTGTCTGTCTCTCTCCTTCTTTCCCTCCCTCCCTCCCTCCCTCTCTCTCTCTCTCTCTCTCTCTCTCTCTCTCTCTCTCTCTCTCTCTCTCTCTCTCTCTCTCTCTCTCTCTCTCTCTCTTTCTCTCTCTTTCTCTCTTTCTCTCTTTCTCTCCTTCTCTCTCCGTCTCCCTCCCTCTCGTTCCCTGAGAGCGAACAGAGCACGTCGAGGCCTTTGTATATGAGATAATTTTCCAAAATGTGGGAAGTTACGAGACAGTTCCCACGGCGCCTGTAAGGGAATGTTCTCACTTGGGGTTCGCATGGCAAGCGTCGACTATGTCATGCATACACGGCCTCCCACGTGTTCTCTGCACGTTCAGGCTCCCCGCCGTCATGCGGGCCTCCTTCCTCGCAAGGCGGTCGGGGCTCCTGAGTGATAGCCGAAATATCACAGGGAACGAAATTTTCAAACGTCTTTATTCGAGTACTACGTTCGTACACTGAGACCGTCTGTGTGTGTGTGTGTGTGTGTGTGTGTGTGTGTGTGTGTGTGTGTGTGTGTGTGTGTGTGTGTGTGTGTGTGTGTGTGTGTGTGCGTGAGTAAAACAGCGGGAAATCATAAATCAGAGGAAGCGAGCGCGAAAGTTCACACTGAATGAACCTAAAATCCCGCCTCTGACCCGCGCCTTCGCCCTCGCCAACGCCGACAGGATCCCGCTTCGCCAAGGGAAGCCGCAGCAGAACAGCGAGCAGCCGTTCGTTTGTGTTCTGTCGCCGCGGGAGTAAAGGGGCCGTCTATCATATCAGGAAATCCGGGGAAACGCCCGTGAACATAAACTTAAACCAACATAAACAGATATATTCATGCATATGCATATCCGCGCTAAAGGCCTCCTAAGTCAGCATATGAAGCCTGCATTGTGCGACCTGTCCTGACTTGTGCAATGGAAGGGCTGATATTCATGATATTTTAACACCAGTTTCATTTTGATATTCATGGCGCTGCATATACGTATACGCGCGCGTACGCACACACATGAACACACACACGTACACACACACACACACATACACACACACACACACACACACACACACACACACACACATACACATACACACACATGCATGCACACATATATATCTTTATCTATATTTATCTATTTATCAAAATACCTGTCTATCTATCTATCTATCTATCTATATATATAGATGTGACTGCCGCGATGATCCAGTGGCTAGAGCACTGAACTCCGACCCTCATGATCCCGAGTTCAATTCTCCGCCGGGGCAGTCGTAAAAATGCCTGCGCTCTGTCTGCTGGCTCGAGCCCGATATCATTTCCTTGAGAAGTCAAACTCAGGTGTCGGAGGGGATGTTGCCGCTGTGGCACATGTGTTAGCGCACCGAATCGACGGTTGATTAGGAAGGGCATCCAATCAGGCAAGGGTGGTACTGCCAAATAACCTCTCAGTAGTGAATTGAGAGAAAAAACGACACATTTCCTTGAGAAGTCAAACTCAGGTGTCGGAGGGGATGTTGCCGCTGTGGCACATGTGTTAGCGCACCGAATCGACGGTTGATTAGGAAGGGCATCCAATCAGGCAAAGGTACTGCCAAATAACCTCTCAGTAGTGAATTGAGAGAGGTCTATGTTCTGCAGTGGAATAAATGGCTGTTGAGAAAATGTAGAAGTAGATGTTTACAGATAAGAGAAAAATGGCGAGATAGAGAGATAGATACACTGATCCATATACATATATATGATTTATATATCACTCGATTCTTGCTGAGGTTTTTATTTTAATGCACTGTCCTTTACTATATGTTCCCATTTCTTCCTTTTTAAATATAAGTGACACCCACTGCAGCTGTTATAGAGACACTGAAGGTTTTTGAAAAGCCGTTCCTTTCGAGCGAGGGTAAACATGCAGATTCCAATATCCTCTTTTTAACGACAGTTTGGGGATGCAATTTTGTGTGTTAGAAAGGGAAAGGGACAAAAAAAAATTCCCCTGACCTTTTGTACCAATCTTTCAATTCTTTTCAGAGGGCGATGCGCGAGAATTGGTTGTTATTGATCTAAAGTCGTTTGAATATTCTAGATATAGTTTATTTTCGTTTATTTAAGATAATTATCAGTAATGATGATAGACGGACCATTGGTGATGTGAGTGTACGTTTTATGAAAGATAAATATGTATTTTTTTATTCGTTTTTTCTTTTCATTTCGTTCGTCTATTGAAGCCATTCTCTTTCATTATTCCAATCGTCTTTCAGATTTTCAGTGCAATTTCCTCGTTTTTTTTTTTTTTTTTTCGAAAATGTGTTAGAAATCTGCAATTTATTTTACAAAAGGAATGCCATCATAAATTTTCCATGAAATATCCCACAAAAGGATGGATGGAAATCAAAGACAAAATGAAAGATGGACTACAATTCAGGGAATAAAAGAAAGAAATTGTTTCCGTGTGAAGTTAACCTCATACATCTTTCCGCGTGGTTTAAAACAGCCTAACGGAAATATTTATGACGTATATTTGTTTACATTTCTAAAGAGATGTCTCCTTCGCGATGCAAGGCCTGAAACCATTTATATAACTGTCTTCTCACGCCAACACAAGATGAAATAGTATGTTTTCTTCTATTTCTTCTTCTTCTTCTTCTTCTTCTTCTTATTCTTCTTCTTATTCTTATGCTTATAATTCTATTAAGTGTGTCTGTATAAGTTTTCTTCATGCACTATACTAACCAATGAGGCTTCTAGTGCTGGTAGGACTGAGTGGTAACAAGACGGAATCACTGAGTCAGCTTATTGTATTATTAACATATTGCAGACTAGCTAAGTAATCTCATCAACACGGGAATGAGATACTGAGAATATGAACGGATTCCTTTGCAGCTCCCGAGGAGGACTTACATCTGAGTTCGGGTGTACGTGCGTTCGGTTTGTTTGTCTCTTTATTCATTCAGATCTTGTAAGTGTACTTGTGTTTTCTATGGTGAGGAACGTGTCTTAAGGACTGTTAGTATTACAGTTGTTTTCTCTCGTGGTAGATTTTTTTTTTTTTTTTTTTTGAGGGGGTGGGTGGCGTTGGTTGTATTTCCTTTGTTTTCGCGTGTGTCTTGCGTGTGTGTGATTGTTTGTAGTGTGTGTGTGTGTTCGTGCGTGTGTGCGTGCGTGCGTACGAGCGTGCGTGCGTGCGTGCGTACGAGCGTGCGTGTGTGTGTGTGTGTGTGTGTGTGTGTGTGTGTGTGTGTGTGTGCGTGTGTGTGTGAGTGAGTGTGAATGCGCATATACCAGTGTGCACCCTGGCAAGTATGTTGTATGAAATTCTATGCAAGGAACTTGAGGTTACATGAGCATGTAGGTATCCCCCTTGTGCGTTTTACCCCCATAAACTTATTCCTGCGTTGACCTTCAGTTTATTCCCGGCTCAGCGGAGGGAACTGCGGGAGCCATAAAACGAATCCAGTAACGGAATAAAGTGGAGAAAAAATGTTTGTCTTTCATGTGGTTGCCGTTAATTGAATGATTCTAGATCACGACCTGGGTGAAAGATTTAGTAAAGACATTTCGTGATGTTTATCGTGCAGTACAATTTGCAGAATGTATGGTATAGTGTATATTGTGCATCGTATAGTGATGTAAAGTATTCCATGATGTAAGACGCAATTGAATATGTTGATTGTTTCTACTGACAATATTTAAGCAAATGAATGTGCACATAATAAACGTACACACACACACACACACACACACACACACGAACACACACACACACACACACACACACACACACACACACACTCCTTACCGGCCTATTTTTTTAATATTACAAGCCTGTCATTATCTTTGTATTAAAACTCAACAAATTTCCATATTCAATTTTCCTTATTGATAACGTATTCTGTTCGAATGTTCATTATTTTATATCACAAATAGACGGAAGTGATTTCCTGTGCGTGATTTCAGGACATACCACAAAAATATGGTATTTTATGAGGAAAACTAATTAAAATTCACCAGATGAGAATTTAATATTAGCGTTGAAAAATGTCCAACTGAATAAATTCCTATTTTTTACTACTACTAGTAAACTTCTTTATTTTTTAGAATTTATATCAAACTGGTAACTGGAAATTTGATAAAAATTCTGAAAGATAAGCTAATTTGAATCCGTACATGATTAATGGAAGCGTAAAAATCTGTAACAATAGATCTTTATGCAGCACGATAATGTTAATTATCGTTTGGAAATATCTCATATACTATTCAGCCATGGAGGTACTTACATGTATGCCATTGCCTACTTAAGCAAAACCGTAGACACGCAGACATAGGAAAATCTTCATGCCCACGTTAGAAAACTATCGGTAAAGAAATATGAATTTAAAACGAGTGAGGTACGCAAACAAACATCCATACTCATATAAATGAACAAACAAACAAAACAGTGAAAACTAAGATGAACAAAAATAACCCTTCACCACACTCACACTCACAAACAAACACACACACACACACACACACACACACACACACACACACACACACACACACACACACACACACACACACACACACACACACACACACACACACACAGTCAATCGTCCCCTCCACCACACACTCACGTAAAACCCAGTTTTCTGTGAAATAAATTACC
>NC_061822.1:45775518-45780518 GCF_019202785.1 Penaeus chinensis | reverse complement strand
ATTTCATATTGCGTGGGTAAGAAATTTAAATAGTTTATTCCCAAACTAGTGAAAGTAGGTTTTCTGTGAGCCGTAGTAGAAAGGCTCCCGTTTTCTTTGGGTATCGACGTCAAGAAAGGGAAGTTAGATTTAATTTTCTGCTTCACACGTAAACTTAATGTTAGGCTGTTGTTCGTTCAGGTATGACATGGAGTGTTTGATATGTAGAAAATTTTGTAGAAAACTGGTTTAAAATTATCTGGCCAATTATTTAACCAATTGTATGTATGATGGCATAGGAAAGCATAAATTGGGGCAAGAGTTGAACCCATAGCCACGTCATCTATTTGAGCATATAATTGGTTATCAAAAGGAAAAACAAACTTTCTTGTGGCAGCATTTAAATAGGAATTAAACTTTTTTGTTGTTGTCTTTTTGTTTTTGTTTATTTAGACCAAATTGTGATAAAGGCTCATCTGATATAGTATCGGAGATAATCCGTGTGGTTTTTGACAGAAGAACGTAAGTGAATAATGATTCGGCGTCAAAGCTGGCCATTATTGTTGAATATTGAATGCTAAGTTGTTTTATTTAATTCACGAAGTCCAAAGTGTTGGCAGTGGTGTCCTCATTTGTGATAGGGGCTGGATAATTTGGACGAGGAATTTAGGGAGATTATAATTAAATGAATTAATTAAGAACACGATAGGCCTCAGAGGTGTACCTATCTCGTGAGCTCTGGGGACTCCTTATAACCATCCGGGTCGAGAGCCAGAAGCAAAAAGGGAATTCTATGGCTTCGCTGACGGGTTTTTTAGAGGTCGTAAGATTCTATTTAATGTATTTTCAAGTCTGACGAGGTGGCTGGTTAGGTTAACGTTCAAAAGTTTCGATTTAGACAAGTCTGCAAGAATATAGATATTTTATTGTGGTATTCGGTTCTGTTCAGGATTACTACGCCCTTTTCTAATGTTGTTATCACAATGTATTTATCTTTTAAATTTTGAAAAAACTTTACTATATTGTTCTGTGTGGTCTGGGCTATGTATAGATTCTCTGCAACGCAGTACAAATGTTAGGAAGTGCAGATTTTTTTTCTTCTGAAAATATATGAACTGTACCTTTATCAATATTACAAGTTTAAGCACCTGGCAGGTTTTTTTCGAAATTAACAAAGAATTTGACAGACTTAATTTCCGTGATCCTAGACCAAAATCCAATCTAAGTGATAGAGCATTCTTTGTTTGTATCGACCTTATTGCTTAGGTCAATGCCAAAGATTTTAACGTTTGGATGTCTGCAACAGAAGACTGTCTCCTCTCTACATTCAGATTTATTAATGCAGAAAAAACATTTTAAATCAAAGAAATTGACTTGATCTTGTGTCAAGACCGTGTTTATTCCTATTGCTCTTAAGTTTCCTGCTTTGTCTTTTAATTTCACGGACATGTAGTTTGAAAAGCCATAAATTATAGCCGTTTGTAAACTTCACCATTCGTCAACAATTACGTGAGATACTAAAACATTCGTTCCCACAGATCAAGTTCAACACTGTTCTTGTTAACTACTATCATACCAACGCTTTAAGCAGAGAATGACCCTGCCTTTAGAACTATGTTCACATATTGTATATATTATTACTTGTCCAAGATGTAATGCTAGGTCAATTGGATCATCTGCACGACGATTCGAACATAGAATACTTGAACATATGGTAAACTCAGCAGACCTTCTTGCACTGCTGTCCGCCAGGATTCACACACAGAAGACCACTCTTTCAGCCAGGCTCTCCTTTTCATTCTGCGACTACGGTTCCCGAGTGGAAAATCAACATCAGAAATTACATATGTATGTTTATGCATATATATGCATATATTCGTATTGTTCTTGATTTTTTTTTTTCTTTAGTTTTCTGCATGTACAGTTGCGGAATTATATTTTAGTTCACTTGCTGGTTCCCCCTTGTGTACATCTGGCAGCCACTTCGATGTAAACAAAGAGTAAATAGTATGTTTAAGAATGAGCCGAAAACCTTAGGCTGTTTGTAACAAGGAGTGTGATTGGTTGAATGTTAATGACCAACAAGTGTATTAGTATCTATTTTTTGAAACTACGTAAACCATTTCATCTTTCGTTTTCTTCAAATAAGTGATAACAAAACATGTAGCATTATTTATCATTGACGTTGTAGTGGGCTATTTTTCAAATACAATTTCCTGTAATAATTTGTTTATCGATATGGCAACACCTGAGGCGAGGTGAGGCCGCATTCCCCCCTCTTTCAAAACGGCAAGTATCAGTTATAGCTGTATATTTCTTGAAACCTGAAAATACTTCATGCTTTAAAAATCAGCTGTTTCAAATAAAATTCTTCAAATTCGCTGAAATCTTTCTAAATGGTTTTCGTAGCTGCGCCATCTAGGAACGGCTAATCGAACTAATGGAGTGACCGTTTTTTCGCCTGAACCAAACACTAAAGCACTCATTCAATATACAAAAAGCATGCTACATTATATTTTTCATTATAGAAAACTAGCTGGACGCAAAACCGCAGTAGAGCTACAAAATATGTACATACTTTTACTAAGCGTTCGTGTGTGTGTGTGTGTGGTGTGGGTGTGGGTGTGGGTGTGTGTGTGTGTGTGTGTGTGTGTGTGTGTGTGTGTGTGTGTGTGTGTGTGTGTGTGTGTGTGTGTGTGTGTGTGTGTGTGATATGTTTCTAGAAATATTAAGCCAATATTTGGTGAGTAGCTAAACAGTATGTATAATTCATTTCGATTATTATGAATGTTATTTTATCTTATGCTAAAATCTGGCCATAAGTTTCGTTGTTATTATTCCGGAAGTCGTGGCGTTTCTCTGAGGAGTCGCATTCGATCAGCTGAGTGAGAAAATACATGATTGCTTGTTTCAACTCGAGCAACTACTAGCTGAATGGTTCCGAGGAGGCTAAAAAATAAGTCTTAAAAACTTACTCCCAATAAATATGCTGCATTATATCTGATATCTTGAAAGAAAAATCTTGTTCATTCTGATAAAATAGGAATTTAATCTCGCTCTCTACTTTTATCTGACCCGTGTGCAATGTATATTTTCCCTTGTATATGCCAGTGCATGTCAGAGCTTTGATACATAAACTTATGTATGTTTGCGATATAAATATTTATTTCCCGTTTGTTTGTTCACCAGGAACTTGAGTAGTTTCAAGAGGAACCATCTAGAAAATAAAATCACAAAATCGTATATTTGGCAAATCCTAATATATGCTAAACATGAAAGAAAATATTATCGACGGTATATGACGTCATAATGGCATATGGGAAATTCGAGGCGAAAATGAGGCTGCCAAGCTGGTACCTTTTTTTAAGATGGACGCAAGGCAGTCTGAAATTGCAAATAGGGGTCGCGTCAATGGGATGAGGGAAAGTAATTTCTCTCCCAGTGAAATAGCCAGAGAGCCGGGCATCTCCCGCTCGATGGCATACAGGTGAATATGGTGGGAGGAGGAGGGCACCCTGAACGACCGCTCTCGTTCCTAATGCCCTTTCACCAAGGCAGCTAAAATTCATAGGATGGGGAAGAAAACGACTACATGCAGATGGGATTCATCACAGAAGGTTATCAGAAAGAGGTTGAACAAACGACATTGCCAACATCGCCTTCAGTTCACCCATTGCTGGATGAGAAATAACAGGTGTGAATGTCATTATCCTTTTTTCAGTTTGTTCATAGACTTAGTTCAAGTTTTGATGAAGATATATTTTTATGTATGATAGTGCCCTATTCGTCATATTTCATGTTCTGATTATCATCATTATTTACTTTTTAGATGTGACAGATGACATATCTATGAAACGGCGAGGAGTGGCCACGTAACCAGTAATAAGTGGAGTGGATTTTCATGCATGGTGTTGGTGAACTCGCCGAAAATAGAAGGGAGATTCAGTTTAGACAAATATTTTGAAATTGTTAGAAGAATTGTTCGTCCCACCAGCACGTTGTTATCCTTTAGCCCTTCCAAGAAACAACCATATTCGTCCAAGATAACTGCCCAATACACTCGTCAAGGGCAGTTACGAAGTGGTTCGATGACCAAAACCACATGGAAGAAAAATGTTTGGGCGGATATTGTTAATATTTGGGAAATAGCTGATATAAAAATAAATAAATAAATAAATAAATAACAGATCATGCTAAATGGGAAAGGAGTGTTTCGGAGGAAACCGGGAGCTTACATAAGCACGTCATCTCTCTCCCGGGGATTAGACAAGGTTTTGAATAAAAATAGATTGTTCTTATTATAAGTATGACTGCTCACAGTATTGTACTTTATTTTTATACAATTACCATCCTACCAATTATTCGATTTACTGGATCCCCCTGCTAAGAAAGAAATATATATATATATATATATATATATATATATATATATATATATATATATATATATATATATCTGCTTGTCTATGTATATGCATATCTTTACATATATTATTCTTGCTATCAACTACATCATATGGTATTTTGCGCAAGAAGGGATTCAAAATGTGTATTAGCTATAAAAGCAATGATTCCAAATAAAATGTTTAACAACTTCAGTTCCTCAGCACATGGGCACAAGAACAGTCATTGCAGTCATTGCGTTTAGTTCTAAACTGATAACAGCATATGTTCTGTTTATTTAATCAGTGTTTGGATCTGACGAAAAGAAAACATGGCATTTTATCAATTCAAAAGTATATGAAAATAATATATGAAAACTTTGATTTTGTGACAAACACACGTATACCATTCTTATCTACACCAACGCATATACTGTAAGCAGATGTGCATTGGCAAACAAAAGGAAATAAAGATTGAATAAATGACTAATAAAAAGTATAGCGCGAGATGAACTGCACATTTCATCAGAATTAACAAGATTTCCAGGATATTAGATACCGTACAGCACATGTATTGGGAGTATCTTTTTTTTTTTTTTTTTTTTTTTTTTCTTTATTCCCTCTCTTTGAAACCACCCA
>NC_061822.1:45735518-45738018 GCF_019202785.1 Penaeus chinensis | reverse complement strand
GCCCTCCTCTTCTTTCTCCTTAGCATCGTAAACAAGAAAATAGAAACAAAAGACTATCGCGGGAGCAACACGACACAAGAGGGAAATGGCGAGAAAGAGTGTCTGGGAAGATAGATGGACGGAAAATCTCTCCCAATTATATCCTTTGCCCCTCGACGTTCTGGAACAACGGGAAGAATAATGGAACAAAGAGTACCGGTGGATGAAATTGACGGTAGGAGAGCAAGGGAAAAGGAGAAGGAGAGGGTGCAGGCAACAAATTAAAAGGCAAGTTACTTCGGCACATCAGAGGGAGGACTATCGAATCGATTGTATATAAATGCTAGAGAAAACGTTCTAAATGTTTGGTGAATATAATTGTTACACGGATCACCTTGTTTGGCTATTTATAGGTGCAATCGGTCATTTTCTGACACTGTTCCCATTAAAAGCGCTTGAATTATAGCTCTGATAAATAACAAGCTTAATTACCATTCACAAGTACATGGATTACAACGACCCTTTCGAGAAGATGATTGAAATTCTGAAAAGGAGAGAGAGAGTGAGTCAGTGGAGGGCGGAGGGGGGGGGGGGGATACGATCGGGCAATCCGGTCGAGGAATGCATTAACGCAGGCATAAACGGAGGGAAGAGTGGAGGGGAAAGAATGATGATTGGAAAAGGTATTAATGATGAACAGGTCGTAGTTCATTTGAGTTTCCGCTTAAAATCATAAAGCATCACGTGGAGTCTCATCATTAGGGAATCGTAGGACAGCCTGGGGTTGTTTACCAAAGCTTGATCCTCCCAGTGATTAGGCCCACTTACAGCTTCTCATACTCTGGCCTGGTTTATGTTCCGATCTTGCTCAGTTTGAGATCAGTTAGAGTTTAGCTGACCAAAGTTGTACTTGCAGCTTCATGACGCTCATGAGACAACATTGCAGTTTACAAGATTTGCTTTATTATCTTATGACTATCGAAACTGTCTATCTATCACTCTGTCTGTTTGCTTATCTATATACTTATATATCTATAATCTCTCTCTCTCTCTCTCTCTCTCTCTCTCTCTCTCTCTCTCTCTCTCTCTCTCTCTCTCTCTCTCTCTCTCTCCCTCTCTCTCTCTCTCTCTCTCTCTCGCACTCGCTTTCTCCCTTGGTATCCATTAGGAAGCGTCAGTTGAACGCGGAAGAAAATAGAAAAAAAAAAAAATAAAGGAAAAACTATCCCAGGGACTTTTTAATCACCAAATGAATTTCTTTGCACCCATCAGCCGAAAACCGTGATTAAATTATACGAGCGTGCAAGCCAGCGAGTGATAGAGTGAAACCCCTTTCCTCCCTTGTCTAGAGAGCAGCGATAAAAATTGTTATGTGATTCCTTGACTACGAAGATCATAAATCCCAAGAACCTCCTCCGAGAAAGGGTCCGTCGAGGAAGGAAAGGAACAGAGGAGAGAAGGTCGATTTCGAAGGAGAAAAAGTCCGCAGGAAAGATCTTGAGGCGGTCAGGGTCTGTTTCGGTGACCCCGGCCGGTGTCCGCTGGATAAACGAACTTGTTTGTGATCGGAAAGAAAAAGTGTTGGCAAGAGGGGATGGTCCCTTATTGTCGGTCTGCTTTGTGTGGACCGGTATTCTGTGTTTTTGTCTTTGTTTACAAAAGTGAGGTACTTTCCCTTGCTATTTCATGTTTGTTTATTTAGAGACATTTACGCGCTCATCACAAATGCATGCAGGTACACACAGGTACATACATACATACATGCATATACATACATACATGTATAAATGCATACACACACACATGCATACGTACAGATATACATGTGTGTGTGTTTGTGGGTGTGTGTGGGTGTGTGAGTGTATGTTTATGTGTGTCTGTGTGTGAGTGTATGTTTATGTGTGTGTGTGTGTGTGTGTGTGTGTGTGTGTGTGTGTGTGTGTGTGTGTGCATATAAATTTATATAAGTATATATGTGTGTGTGTGTGTGTGTGTGTGCATATAAATGTATATAAGTATATATGTATGTGTGTGTGTGTGTGTGTGTGTGTGTGTGTGTGTGTGAGTGTATGTTTATGTGTGTGTGTGTGTGTGTGTGTGTGTGTGTGTAGTATGCGAAGGAGTTGAATTCGGATAAACATTTATTTGCTCAAGTATTTATAAGCTCATTACTAAAGTAATAAAGAAACAAAACATAAGAAAATCTATTAATCATTTAGCTACAAGTAAATAGTAAGTAAAAACATATTAATTTTAGCGTCACAATAGCATACTAAGGTAATCAATATAACTCAAATAATTATGATTACGACTTCTCCTGCTCCCACTGGCTCCTAATGATAATGTGTCTTAAATTTAGTTGTGAAAGAACGAAACTTGTGTTCCCTGTTGATGATTGTGTGGTGCCTTATGCTTTTTGCTCGAGGCCCATGCTTCGGTAAACATAAACCAAACCTTGTGTTCATTGTCACGACCTTCTCTAATGTGAAGCTTGTCTCCTGTGAATTGGTTACCAACACTA
>NC_061822.1:45728018-45730518 GCF_019202785.1 Penaeus chinensis | reverse complement strand
TGCTTTTCTCCTTCCCCTCTCTCACCCCCCCCCCCTCTCTCTCTCTCTTCCTCTTCCTCTCCCTCTCTTCTCACCCCCCTTCCTTTCTCTTTTTTTCTCCTCCCACTGCTTTTCTCCTTCCCCCTCTCTCACCCCCCCTCTCTCTCTCTCTCTTCTTCCTCTCCCTCTCTTCTCACTCCCCTCCCTTTCTCTTTTTCTCTCCTCCCACTGCTTTTCTCCTTCCCCTCTCTCATCCCCCCCCCTCTCTCTCTCTCTTCCTCTCCCTCTCTTCTCACTCCCCTCCCTTTCTCTTTTTCTCTCCTCCCACTGCTTTTCTCCTTCCCCTCTCTCACCCCCCCCCCCTCTCTCTCTCTCTCTTCCTCCCCCCCCCCCCTCTCTCTCTCTCTCTTCCTCCCCCCCCCCCCCCCACCGAGCCAACGGGACAGAGACGTGATTATTACGGTATTCCTCAAGGAAATTGAGAAAGTGATATAAGACGTCTCGGTCGGAGAAACTAACCAGGAGAGTGCGTGAAGGAAGAGAGAAAGAGAGAAAGGGAGAAAGGGAGAAAAGGAGAAAGGGGAAAAGGGAGAAAGGAAGAGGAAATGGGAGAGATGATATGAGAGAGAAATAGAATAAGAAAAAGAGGGAGGTAAGGTATGGAGGGAAGAAACAGAGAGAAGGGAAGAAGTATGAGTAGAAAGGGAAGAAAAGAAAGAGAGAAGGAAGGAGAGATATAGAGAGGATAAGAGAGTTAGAGAAGGAAAGAGGTGGAGAAAGGGAGGGGGAGAGGCAGAGAAAGGAGATAGAGACAGGGGGGGGGGGGAATCGACAGAGGGGGGGAGAAGAAAAGGGGGTACTGTCATTTCCCTACTTTATATCCCCATAAGACGCGACATAGCACAGTCACCCCCAGAGGCCAGAAGGTGGGGGGGGAGGGGGGTTGCCGCGGGTAGCTTTTGTGCTGTGTGCGAGTGATTATCATTGCGCTTATGTGTGTGAAAAGAAGCTTTGTCCTTAAGAAGCGTCATATCTTAAAACTTTCTCTTCTAGGAAGTAAGATTTTTTTTTTCTCTCTCTTTTTTTTGTGTTGAATTTTCGCCCTCCTTTTCCGTCTTCTCCTTTCTTTTTTCTCTCTTTCTTATTTGACTCTTCTCCCTCTTTCTTCCCTCCTTGCCCCCTGCTTCATCTCCTTTATCTCAATCTCCTCCTTCTCCTCATTTTCCTCACGTAAAATAAAAGCAAGGGGATACTAAACAAAACACAAACATGCATCCATCTCCTTAGATGAACAGACATCTCAAAGGGGGAAAAAAAAAAACATCCACATCTTTCCTTCCTGTATCTTCTAAAGGAATTCTCTTCAGTATCAGAAACTTCAATTCCGGAATCCGACTTAAGTTAAGTTCATCTTGGAAACAACGATCTCTGGGATATTTACTTTGTCTATATCCAAAATATTTTTATATGAAAAGAGTTGCCTTAAAAGAACACACGAAAAATACGAAATGATGGTAACAAAACATTAGATTATACGGTTCACTGTTATGATAACATTAATGATAATAATGATTATTATAATGTTATTGGTAATGAAAATAATGTTGAATACGAAACTAATGATAACAGAAATAGGTATAAGACTGATAACAGTAGTAATAATGGCATACTAATACTTACTCTGATATATGATAAAGAAAAAAAACATTGGTCATTCTAATATATATTTTTATTATCATTATTATAGCAATCTCTTTCATCATTACCTTTAATATCTTTATCATAATCATTATTTTTTATTATCATTATTATCACCAATTTTTTAATTATTTTTAGTATTAGTATTAGTATTATAATTATTATTATTATATTATTATTATCATTAACATTATTATTATCACTTTTATTATTATTATTATTATTATTATTATTATTATTATTATTATTATTATTATCATCATCATCACATCATTACCATCATTAGTCTTATTAATATTATTATTATTATTATTATTATTATTATTATCATTATTATTATCATTAATATAATAATAATAATAATAATAATAATAATAATAATAATAATAATAATGATAATTATCATTATTATTATTATTATTATCATTAGTAGTAGTAGTAGTAGTAGTAGTAGAAGTAGTAGCATTACTATTATTATTATTGTCATCATCATCATCATCATCATTATTATCATTTTTATCATTAGTGGTAGTGGTATTAGTTGTTGTTGTTGATTATTATTATTGTCATTAGTATTATTATAATTATTAATATTAGTATTACTATTATTACTATTATCATCATTATCATTATTACTATTAGTATCATGATGCTTATTATTATGATAATTTTTATCGTTATTACAATTATACTATTGTTGTCTTATTACTATTATTGATCTTATTATCATTATTATTCTTATCATCATCATCACCACCATCATTATTATGATTAGGATTATCGTTATCATTATCATTTTCATTACTATTATCATTATAATTAT
>NC_061822.1:45718018-45720518 GCF_019202785.1 Penaeus chinensis | reverse complement strand
ATCACAGTTATTCGTTAGTAATTCTTTTTCATTTTAACCACTAATATATTCCTTATCATCACTATACCTTCGACAATAAGTTTGAACAACACAAATATACGCTCCAGCAAGTATAAGATCCACCGGAAGCGATTCCTTCCAGGCAAATTCTCCCTCTCTTTCCACGCAACCCAGGCCCAAGAGAGAGAGATAAAAGGAATAAAGAAAAAAAAAAAAAAAAAAAAAAAAAAAAAAAACGAAACAAAAAAGCAACACTAGATAACCTGGAATCGGGTTCCTCAAATAACAACGCGAAGGGAATCCTATCCTCTATTCATCGAAGAGGGATAGAATTTCCTTCTGTTTTTATCTCGTCCTCATATAATGCAGCGTCTGGAAGAACTCTTTAGCGGATGAAGAAAAATGAGTGTCTTTTGTAGAAGTCCGAAGAGGCAGTATATTTATATATACCCATGTATGTAGGAAAGTCTATATTTGTATTACTTATATATTTATTGTCCTATTGATTAATTCAGTCATTTATTTATTACTCATTTGATTAATTCGCTCCTTTATTTATTATGCTATTGATTTATTTATTATTCTCTTATCTATTCACTCATTTATTTATCATTCTCTTATCTATTCACTCATTTATTTATCATTCTCTTATTTATTTACTCATATATTTATCATTCTTTTTATCCTGGACCAAAAAAAAAAAAATGTTAAAGGCGCTGGTCTTTTCATAGATTGGTTTGTTCCCACGACTTTTCCCGGAGTGAAACACAAGAGCCGCAAACTCGGTCTGTCATGTGAGCTCAAAACCACCAACTGACCAGGAGGCTTACAATCACCGGAGGGATTTATTCAAAGTGAGTCCTGCTCTTCCGTCCCATCTCGTCCTTTTCCCTGTTCTTTCTTGTCAAACAAAGTGAGGTCCGCTTGTCTTCTTAACCTATGACGCTCCGATTTATTTTCACTCTTTTTATTGTCTTTCCTTTTGTTTTATATCGTTGTCTCCTTACCCTTCCCTTTTATATTTGTCTTTTATCAAGGCTCACTCACCCCCTCCCTTCTTTCTTACGTGAATATTACTCCCGCTGAGAAAAAAAGGCAACACTACATAACCTGGATTTAGATTCGTCCAATATCAACGTGAAGGAAAGGGAATCTTCTATTCGTCTTTTTTATTTTCTTGTGATGTAATAGAGAGTGTAAGGACCCAGAAAAGACGAAGAAATGCTATGTCTTTTGCAAATGTCCCAGAAGATGTTGTATTTATATATATACATATATACTGTGGATGAGAATTTGAAATTACTAAGTGCGGGTGTTTTATGTATGGTTACTCTTATCTCTTCATAAGTATCCATTGTCTTATTCTGTGTGATTGAACTTTAAATATCATTATCTGCATTTCATTTAAAAAAAAAAAAAAATGTTTTTACTTACAGTGTCTCCGGAGAAAGACTCGCCTGATTCATTTGCGTGAGTGTCCAAGCCTTCTTGTCTGAGCCCAGCGCCGCCCAGAGAACGGCTCTCCTTAGGCATCGTGCATTCCTTAAAGATAATGTTTAAGCATCTCGTACCTTTCAAAAATCTTATATTCTATAACAAAATTGTGTAGGTATCATATATAGAATACTGATTAAGTGTCATGTGAATATTAATGGAAGATATTGGGCCGTCATTTCTCTCGCTTTTTTCGAAATATTCCTTGTCCTCCGCGCATGTCATTTACCCTACTTATAGATTGATGTTCAAAAATGAAAATCTTTGAAAGATTCTCATTACGAGAATATATTGCTTAGGCATATTGTGAACTTGTGTTGTAAAAACCATATCCAGATTCCTGAAAAAAAAAAAAAACGTTTAGAATATATTTCTTAAGCAATCGTATCTTTCTTAATTCTATGTCTTGAAATATGCACTTCTTGTCAACACTGACAAGGTAAACACAATAGATGGTTTTATATTGGAAGCAACAAAACATTTTATATATTTGTTTGCATTAATGAAATATATTTGCCTGCAGAATAAAACACAGATTCCTCTTAGCAGATTCACACTCACGGAGGAAAATTCCAAAGAAAAAAGTTCCGCCTTGCACGACCTCCTTCGTCATATCTGCTATCTATATGCAGGAACAGAGAATTACTTCAAAGATCCTCGCTCTGTGTTCTTGCTCCGGCCTTCCTTCGTCCACTTTTCTTGACGCGAGACCGCCGGCATCGCCTCTTTGCTGGGCTCACGATGGAAACTTTAATATATATATATATATATATATATATATATATATATAAATATATATATATATATATATATATATGTATATATGTATATATGTGTGTGTGTGTGTGTGTGTGTGTGTGTGTGTGTGTGTGTGCGTGTGTGCGTGTGTGTGTGTGTGTGTGTGTGTGTGTGTGTGTGTGTGTGTGTGTGTGTGTGTTTTTATTATTGCTTTCGCATTGTGATCACATAGGAACAAGCTTGAAACTGATGCAAGATAAAAATCGTG
>NC_061822.1:45693018-45698018 GCF_019202785.1 Penaeus chinensis | reverse complement strand
TTTTGTTGTTTTTGAATACCATTGATATTGATGCTGTCATTGTTGTTACTGATGTTATGATTATTAAATTGTTATTAAAATCATGGAAACATTGAGACAATGAGATCATTCATAAGACCTATTCTAAAAGTCAAGGAAAAGGGTAAACAGGTGAGATAGGTAGGACTAATAGCTGGCAATTAAGCACTTGTAAAGCCATCTATGTGTAAATACAATAAATAAACCCATATTATAGTGGACATGCACACGTGTATGAAATTTTGATGAGCGCACACCTCGTTCATAACGCAGCAGCAACAAAAACAAAGTCTTGTACCACGGGGCCTCTCTTCTCGCTTGACATTGTTGCTTCTGAGTTTTCTAAAGTAATTGAAATAAAGTAAAAACTGTTATTACAGATCCTTTTGCACTTTCTAGTGATTTGCCTGCACCTTCAGTGCTCTTGTTTTTTGCAGGTGATACGGGACTACAGTAGGCGTAGTCAGCACCCCAACCCTTGTGGGCTTTGACCCCTGGGTAGGGAGGCCCAGTAGTCTCAGGCGTCTTTTGGGCGCACTTTTTCTTTTATTCTGATTTCTTTTCCCTTTCATGTGACATTCCTGAGCCTACCGGTGCTCGTTGTGAACTCCCGTATTCGCTTGGGGGGTGGGCATTGAATTACCGTCTTTCGCCTAGGCAATATCGGCGGTACTGAAGAACACAACCAGGCTTCCACTGGGGGGGTAGAGGACGGAAAACTGCCTTAGTTTCTTACCTATTGCTGTTAGGTTGATACCAAAAGTTCAGAGTTTTTTATCCCTTCAGGACTACGGCTTCGGGCCAAGGGGTCGGTCCTGGTCCGATACCCAGGATGGATGATACCCCGGCTACCCCTTCTCCTCAAGGAGGAGGGGCGACTCATAACCTCTCTCTGACCAATTCGACTATGAACCATGGAACCCCTACTAATGACAAAACTAGACCTCTTTTCAAAATCATTACCGAGAATGCAAGGTTCGCGAATGTTAAATGCGTGAATTAAAATCAATAAAAAAGGTCCTTGATGGTCAAGCAGACGGCGATTTTTATTATGTCACAAAATTGCGAGATGGAAGCCTCCTTGCTAAAGTGCAATATCACTCCCTGGTAAGGATTTACTTAAGCTGACGTAAATTCATGATCCCTGTTGACCCAAATACATATAAGGGATTAACCTTTCACGGGGATGATGGAAGAAAGTGAAATTCTCAAGAGCATGAAGGACCAAGACGTAGTGGACGTTCATTGTATGACCAAGAAGGATGGGAATGTGCGAACGAAAACTGGACTGTGTTTTTGACTAAGCTAAGACGAAAGTGGAAAGTTTGACACACAAACCCGATACTTCCTATGCTGCAGCAGTAACTAACATCACCCCTAGTGCAAGTAATGTTAGTCAACAGCTTGCAGCTAAGGAAAAATAAATTGCTGAACTGAAAAAAAACCGTTAAAGAACTAAACATAAAAGTTTATGTTGACTAAATTGGTCGATCAAATGGCTGCATCAACCCAGCATAAACATCCTAAGGAGGCTGATACCGAATCACAGTCCGGATCACACCTCCCCCATCCGAGCGACTCCTGTGAGGACTTCGCCTGGCTCGATCGGTTTCTCGAGAGAGAAGCAGATCGCAATCTGTCAGTCGTCTCGCCAGGAGATGCAGCAGGACATGGAGGCTTCGGTCGCCAAACCATCTCGAGGGAGGTCCCTGGGAAACGAGGGAGAGGAGGCACCTCCCTCCCATAGAAAGAAAATTAAAAATGGCGGACTTCTTAACCCCATAAAACGTAATCTTCGCTTCGACCATTATTAAATGGAACTGTCGAAGTCTTAGATCTAAATGACCTTATACTATTAGCTTCGTCCTATGCTCCCGATATTATAGTTCCCCAAGTAACGCACTTAACACTCCTCGTCCCTGACGAGGTCGTTTCGCTGAGGAACTACCATTTATGTCGGAGGGACCGTGTTGGTAGGGGTGGAGGCTGAGTCGCCATGTACATCCACTAAAGCCTCCCTTTTATTGAAGTGACTATTGATTCTACTTTGGAGTTTGTCGCATGCAAAGTAAAAAATAATGACACGTATTTGATTATATGTTCAGTTTATTGTCCACCTGATAATGTGATAATCTATGATGAGCTCTTTGCTCTTCAGGATAGTGTGCCACAAAATGAATTACTTTTAGGTGATTTTAATGCTCATCATACGTTATAGGGTTCCCTGCGGGTTGATGGTAGAGGTGAGCATGTACTTAAGTTGATTAATGATTCTGATCTGTTTCTGAACGATGGTAGTCCGACACGAGTGGACGATAATACTGGTAATTTGAGCTTTATTGACATATCACTGGTCTCTTCATCAATAGCAGCCAAGTGCCTGTGGCACACCATTGACGACTCGTTGGGAAACGATCATCTTCCTATTTTTATTGAATATTCATGCGACACAGTAAGAACGCCTTCAGCACCCAAATTTAATGTAAAAAGAGCAGAGTGGGTCGCCTTCACAAGGAGTGTCAAGCTCGAACTTCTTGGAGAAACCATTGATGATAAAGTAAACAATATTCAGAATTCGATTTTAGATGCAGCAATGCTATCCACTCCTAAAACTTCGACAGATAGAGTTAAGCATAGAGTTCCATGATGTACACCAGATTGCCGCAGGGCGCTATACCAACGCAATAGGGCCTACAGGCTTTTCAAAAATAACTTTAATAACGAGAACTTTTGCATTTAATAACAAACAAGAGCTACGGCTCGTAGAATAATAAGACAAGCAAGAAGAGACTCCTGATGGAGCTTTGTCTCTACAATAAATACCAATACGAAATATCAGAGGTTTGGTCCACTATTTATAAAAGCAATAAGAAAAAACACCTTTCAAAATTAAAAACATCATTCACTAGGGTACTAATTTCGATTCACCTAGAGACATTCCTAATGCACTCACCAGGCAGTTTTCTCATACAAGCAGCTCAGAGAATTACCATCCCGCATTCCTGACCATCAAAGAAGCGGCAACCTATTCACTTTGCCACAGGAGAGGACATTGATTACAATAAAGATCTAACAATGGATGAGTTTGTCCGAGCCTTAGAAGCCTGTAGAGGAACATCCCCAGCCCCGATATGAGATGGCACTTCGACCACATCATTCCCAAATTGAAAGGAGGTGGTAATCCCAAATCCGCCATCTCCTACCGCCCAATTGCGTTGACAAGTTGCTTATGGAAGGTCATGGAACGAATTGTTAACAGTAAGCTATTGCATTTTTTAAATTCCAGTAATTTGCTAGTTGACGAGCAGTGCAGCTTCCGAAAGGGACGCCAAACTCTCGATCAACTTGTAAAGACGCAATTACCAAAAAATATTATTTGATTTCAATATTTTTAGATATAGAAAAAGCCTATGACATGACAGAACTTTTGAAGTCAATTTGTTTTCTGACAATGTCACTTTTTCGGACATTTTTGTCCAGGCAAACGGGGACCCACAAGGAAGCGTCTTGTCACCATTATCTTTCTGTATGATCAATGACATCTTACCAGCTCCCCCTCGGATTCTTAAATACTCGCTGTATGCTGATGATTGTGCATCATGACATTCTAGCAGTAATGCAGAGTTCTCGGCAAATCGCATCCAACTGACACTGGTTATGATTCATAACTGGGGCCTCCAGTGGGGTTTTAAGTTTTCCACAAGAAAAGAGTATTGGGGTATATTTTTTTTCATATTGGATGAAACCGAACATCAGCCTAACTCTAGACAACCACCCAATACCCTTTTCGAAATTCTGCTATTTCTTTTGGTCTACTCTTTGACTGTAGACTTAACTGGAAAGACCACATTGGTCAGTTAAAAATTAAATGTCAAAACGCACTAAATTTATTAAAGTACATTTCCGGTAATAAATAGGGAGCTGATAGAAAGTCTTTACTAATGATATCTAAAGCCCTAATTAGGTGTAAAGTAGATTATGGGTCAATCGTGTATGGCTAGGCATCAAACTCAATTTTGAAAGGTTTAAATGCTGTGCAGAATGCTTGTTTGCATGTGTGTCTTGGAGCCCTAAAATGTACTTGGATCGAGCGTCTTGAGGTGGAGTCAGGAGCACCTCCCCTCCGACTCAGACGCGGCAAGTTAGCACTGACCTATGCCGCAAAGGTGGCTCTAGATTCGAGCCACCCTAATGGTAATGGAGGCACTAGGCCCTTTGCCACGCGACTCCACGACCTCGTCGAGAAAGTCGGTATAGATCTCTCTACCATCGATACCCTGTTCAGCTAAACATAGCGCCATGGTAAACACCCATTTTTTCTATCATGGAAGCCTGGCTTTCATCAACCAAGGCCATGGCGCCGGAGGTGGAGGTACGCCAGAGGTTCAGAGAGATCCTTATTTAACATCTCCCTTTTTTCATATATATATATATATATATATATATATATATACCGACGGTTCCAAGACAAATGGGGGTGTGGGTGCGGGTGTATGGTCGACTGAATGTGAATTGAAGTTCAGACTGCCGAATCATATATCAATCTTTCTTGCTAAACTTTTGGCAAAATCGATAAAACTATATATTTTGCACTATCGACGACCTACGATAGAATAGTTATTTTTTCAGATTCAATAAGTTCACTTAAAGCCATAAAATAATTAGAAACCACTAAGAATGGATTACTGGGGAATATCATTCGTAAGCTACATGGTGCCAACAAATCAATCAAGCTAATATGGGTAACAGGCCACTCTGGTATCCATGGCAACGAACAGGCTGACAAAGTAGCCGGTGTCAACTGGCGATCTGAACAATAACATAGTTCGTACAGATCTCAGGTGTTTTGTGTCTCTTATAAAAGCAAAAATACATCTGTGGCAAAGTGAGTTGACCAACCTGCAACTGACAGATAAAGTCAGATTAAATAAAGAAAACGTGGGACACATCCCAGAGGAAAGAAAGAAGGGAGGAGGTGGTGT
>NC_061822.1:45680518-45685518 GCF_019202785.1 Penaeus chinensis | reverse complement strand
GATATATATGTATATATATTTCGAGGATAGAGATGAATAATTTAGTTATGAAAAGAAAATGAAATATAAAAATACAAAGCTGCCATAAACATTTGCGTAAGTTGCAAAGGGTGACTTGCAGGTTCATAGTTTCCAACAGACTATCGACTTCATATGTACTTTATGGTCTCAGAAGATTACATTTGTGCACATGAAACAGCTTGATGTGCACCAAAATTCGTGAATAAGTAGGAACATCTAGGACAACGCAGATGTTGTTGCAAATATAGTGGAGAAAAAACGTTTTGTGACCGCGGCCTTAATCTGATGGCTAGATGAACATTGAAGATTTTTTTTTTAAATCCTTACATTCCTTCATTTTCATAATAAATTCACACACACACACACACACACACACACACACACACACACACACACACAGACGTGTGTGTGTGTGTGTGTTTTTTTATCAAATAGGCATCTAGCACATTTCTTTCATACGAATTTCAAAATTTTAGCTTTTGAAAGACTGCCAAACTGGTACTGAATTCACTTTACTTAGTACTCTCGCTTAATCTCAAGAAGAGGGCGGCCACCTTTGGCGAACCCTAACTCTATAAACACTTCATGGCGAGACATTTCCTTGGATCAGACGAAACAAAATGAGCGTTTACCCTCGCCTTACTTTCCTGCCTGCAACCTCTATAAAAAAGTGATCTGCAGCAGGCCATCACAAGCATCATTTCCCCTTTAACACGATTTTTTTATTTTTTTTTTTTTTTACATTATTTTACACTAAAGAACTTGCATCTTCTTATATTTTCAGAGGATAACACCTTATTCTGGCGTTAGTTACCTACGAGAAACCGTCATGAGCATATATCGAGCAACGATCCTGCTCATGACATATGCCTTCTGTCATAAATTCTACAGTTTGGCATATTCAATAATGGTCAGTTTTACGATCTATTCTGAAGTTCTCCAGCCCAGAGTATGATACGAAAATCGAGTTTTTTTTAAAACTGAGATACGGTTACTGTATCAGTATAAATGAACCGATATATGTGTTTATGGATGTATGCATGTGACGGGTAATTATGTATGCCAACATTCAAGTGTGCATTTTAGTATTCAAGTGTATAATAAAATATATATATGTAAGTGTTCATGTATGTATTACAAAATGTAAGCGTTATATATACAGAAAACGAGTCGAAAGTTGGATATGCAGTCCGAAAATATGGATCAGGCAGCGCAGGGAAGAGAAAGGGCAAGGAAAAAGAGAAAGAAAGAGAACAAAGGCGCATGCAAAGGCAGGGAGGCAGGGAAGTAAATCGCCCAATAAAATGACGACAAAAATGAAAAAAAAAAAAGAGAAAACGAGAGAAATACATAATACAAAGAAAAAGAAAAAAAATAACATCCGAGAAATGAATTCAAAGCTAATGTATGCAGCGAGGAGAATGATCGTCTTTCTGTCACGCATCTTCCCCCGCAGGATCATCACGACGCGACGCAACGAGTTCGGAGACACAGAAGATACACAAAATTAATATTTTAAGAGAAAGAGCAGAGAGAGAGAGATAAAGGGGATGCGAAGGCTGAATACAAAAGAAGAGATGAGATATACCGCGAAGTGAGAGAGGGGGAGAGGGAGAGGGAGGTGGGGAAGGGTGTCAGAGGGAGGTAGCGGAGGAAACCCTAGGGGAGGTAGGGGAAGGGAGCCTGGGGGAGGCGGGGGAGAGGCCAGAGAGAGCTAAAGTATGAGAATGGGAAATCCATATTGGAAAGACGTTTGAAGGGAGGTTTCTGCGCCTTACTTAGTCAGCTCCTCGTAAGTTGATCTGGGCGCAAGGTTGAGGAGGATGGGGGAGAGAGAGAGAGGATGGGAGGATGGGAGAGAGAGGGGGGGTGGGGTATGTAGAAGCGGGGAGAGAGGAGAAAGAGGGAGGGAGGGAGGGAAGATGACAGATGAAAGGAGGATGTGAGGAAGAGGAGGGAGGAAGGGGAAGGGGAAGGGAGAAAGGAAGATTTGGGATGAGCAAGGATCAACAGAGAATGCGCGAAAGAGAGAGTGAGAGGGAGACCGGATGAGAGAAAGGAGAGGATAGACGCAGGGTAGGAAAGAGTGCGATGAGGAAGAAAGTAGGAATGAGGTAAAAAAAAAAAAAAATGGGTTGAATGAGAGAAGATGAAGAGAGAGAAAATGGAAGAGATGTTAAGAAGGAGCATGAGACAAGATAAGTTAAAGGAAGAGAGGAGGGTGAGAATGGAAGGAAGTGGGAGAAGGAAAGGAAAATAAAAGAGTGGATGGGATGGGAGGGAGAGGAAACGAAAAAAAAAAAAAATACGAGGTGGATGCATTCCTA
Source organism: Penaeus chinensis (assembly GCF_019202785.1). Classification (NCBI taxonomy): domain Eukaryota; kingdom Metazoa; phylum Arthropoda; class Malacostraca; order Decapoda; family Penaeidae; genus Penaeus; species Penaeus chinensis. The sequence goes on along the minus strand of NC_061822.1, from coordinate 45,683,170 downwards.
GATGAACAAACAAACTAAAGTAGACTGACAGACAGATTGACAGATGCACAGCCATGGGAATAGACAGGCAAATTAAGAAAGAAACGGGACTGGAGAGATTGATAGATCAAAACATGAAATAAACTGAAAGACAGGCAGATCATTTTGATGTACATGGACATAGAGGCAGATAGATAGATAGATAGAGAGAGAGAGAGAGAGAGAGAGAGAGAGAGAGAGAGAGAGAGAGAGAGAGAGAGAGAGAGAGAGAGAGAGAGAGAGAGAGAGGCAGAGAAAGAGAAATTGACGGAGATAGATAGATAGATAGAGAGAGGGGAGAGGAAGGGAGGGAGGGAGAGGGAGAGGGAGATAGATAGATAGATAGAGAGAGAGAGCGAGAGAGAGAGAAAGAGAGAGAGAGAGAGAGAGAGAGAGAGAGAGAGAGAGAGAGAGAGAGAGAGAGAGAGAGAGAGAGAGAGAAAGAAAGAAACAGAGAGAGAAAAAGGGAAAGATAATGATATTAGAGAGAAAAAGAGGTATAAAATGAAACGAGTGTGGCAGATTTTCCACGCTGTGTGAAAATGCATTACTTGCACCAGATAAGCGATAATCTTGCCAGCAGTTGATGGCCATTTTTCTTTGTTAAAATCCCCAACTCAGCTCTAATGAGACTCATAAAGAATTTGGAAGTACAAATATTTTTTCTTATGACTCTTTCTTACCATCTATCTCGATGCTTGTCTTGCTCTAGTAGCTTCAGCGTCAAAATAAACAACAGGAACAAGGCGATAGATGACGTAGCGAAAATGCAGCACTTTGTCATTCTGTGATATTTAACCAGTGTGTTGGTGCGCCGAATTTTCTGCACAAAGTAGGAAAGTTATCAACACGGACATTTATTTTTTATTTTTTACCCGTACATGTGTACACATTTGTAAACTTGTGTACGTATTTGTACACATGTACATATATTTGTGTGTGTGTGTGTGTGTGTGTGTGTGTGTGTGTACACCGTGTATATATATACATATATATATATATATATATATATATATATATATATATATTCATATATAGATACACATATTCAAAGCTAATGTATGCAGCGAGGAGAATGATCATCATTCTGTCATGATAATCATAACAATAACCAACACTGAAATTACTATTAGTGTATATCTGCTTCTTATATCTTTGTAATTATGATCCTAATGATGGTACTTCAGCCATCATTAGGATCAATAATATTGTTGTCATTAATATCATTACTATCAGTATGATTATTCTCCTTATCGCTTTTGTCACCATATAGCCATCCACGCCTGTCCATCCACATCCTGCAGAGTGGATTGGGTCAGCTCCATATCACCCAGGTTGTTTAAGTTGAAAATGTAATCAACTTTAATGAATTGTTCCCTCGTAACTGATTTATGGCCAAACCATGATAACTATTGTCAACCATTGACCCTGTGTATGCTGCAGTGTTCACTCTTTTGTGAATATAAATAATCAAACATGGATAACAACAAATAACATGAAAAATCAAATTACCCTTCCAAATTCATTAAAAAATTACGTTTTACCAAATTACTTTTATATAATATCAATGTAAAGTACATGCAAATTGGATATCAGAGCATGTATTTAACCAATAAAAGTTTGCAATATAGCTGTAATACATCCGTCATTGCGCAAAAGTTTATACGTATAGGCCTGTTAGTCCATCGGTATCAATGCATTGTTTATTATTCGATGACATAAATGCTGATGTAATGTAATTAACGAACAAAGTCAAGTTTCCTGCAGTATTACACATTTGAAATATCATATTACTTACTTTTCCACAGAGTGATATCTATGAAACAATTCACCTGTATGAATAGAGAAAAAAAAATGCAAAGTTTCAGACAGGCAATAATTCATTCCAACAATGTCTATAATAATCTAATCCTATCGAAGATGTTTTCATTGAATAGTACTTTGGACCATTTTCATCGTGTTTATAGTTTTCTTTCTACGGCTTGACAGGTGACTCTTGATATACCAACCTGTTATAAAGTATTCCGAATTTAACATTTTACCGTTACTTGCTAATTTATTCAAGACTGGAAAATCTGCGCCTTGGGGAAAAAAATGAAAATACTCGATATGACTGACATGGGCAGAGGAGAGTGCACATAGTTATCACTAATTGTGGGTTCTCAGCAGACTGAAAACCGGGGTTCCTTGTCAAAGCAAGGGATTATAGAGTCTTCGCCCTCGAGGAATTGTATGCTTTTGCGAGCAAAATTCAATAGTGCTTTTTCAGGGTCACAGGTATAATTGTAAGGACGTCATCCGCGTATCGCAACTGTGTAGAAGGGATGTTGCTAATAAATATCTAGCAGTTCTGAAGGAAGAAGCCAAGATTTAGGACCGACACAAAGGATAGGATACTCAATCAACTGGTGCACCATTGACAAGATTAGAAAAACACAAAGACTTTTATTTGTCAGACGGGAATCACTGATTATATCCGTACCCGAGAGAATGATATGACCAAACATTAGGCCATATGGAGCTTTTCACACTCCAGGAATAACTACTGAATAACCTCTTAATGTAACGTGAAGAACAATTTTCGTTAATCCGATTGGGTGAGGGCGTTTTTCTTGAAATTCGCATGTCCCCTTT
>NC_061822.1:45668018-45673018 GCF_019202785.1 Penaeus chinensis | reverse complement strand
CTGAATACAAAGATATTTTTTAAAAGAAACATATTTCGATGTATTTACCAGTAGATGTGTGTGTATGTGTTTATGTTTGTGTGTGCGTGTGAAGTTGCATGTGTGTGTGTGTGTGTGTGTGTGTGTGTGTGTGTGTGTGTGTGTGTGTGTGTGTGTGTGTGTGTGTGTGTGTGTGTGTGTGTGCGCGTTTTACCCTGCTTTGCGTTGCATAAACATATACGAGACTTCCTTCGATTGCTGCTGTTATGCATCTCCTTAGGTATGCATGTGGCATTGACCCGGATTGTGCACATGCACGAGTGCGCAGGAGTTCATGCATTGTAGTAAACTCAACCAAGAATTGTTGGGTAACACTGTCCTCGTCGACATTCTTGAGAGATTATGCATATATTATTTTATAGGGAACATAAAATGCATCATTACTTTCACTTATCGCATGCATTTTGGGTGTATTAATGCTATAAAGAACACTTATAATAGGATTACTAATTGTGATACCCATTTGACAGAGTAGTAAAAAGAGTCATTAGTTCATCACCAAAAAACATTTCCGGTTGGACTTTCTCATGTACTTAGTTTTCTTGTCCACTTTGATGAACCGGTTCTTTGCAGAACTTGTTTCGAGCAACATTGAACACTGAGCGGTCACTCATCCGCGCTGTCGTAACATTCTTGTATATATAATACAATTAATACCATTAAACATACGTTTGTATATGCACTGGACATACCTCACTGCAGTCGCATTTATCAAATATCATTAAGGGAGGTAACTGCCTCGAAACACGTTCTTCTTCGGTAAAAATATCAATCTATGTTTCAAACTCACCGTCGTATTCGAATGCTTTGTTTACACTACCGGCGAGAGAGCCGCTGTTACTATGGTAACCAACCAACCAAGTGCAAACTACGATTTTTCCTGTACATATAACAAAACTACGCAAAGAATATTCAAACAAACACTTTGCTTAGATGAGATGTCTAATGCTAAACCTATACCGGCAAAAATACTGTCCCAGACGCCACGAGTTCATGGTTTCTGGTATCCACGAACTGGCAACTGTGCGATTGTTGCCTTGGCTGACCTGAGGGTTTCAAATATTCCGGCATTCCATTGACACGGGCACTGGAAGAAGGGAGTGGAAGGGGACAGTGAGTGAGCCCATGCATGCTTGTGTATGTATCTGGAATGGGTTAGACTTTGTCGTTGGAGCCAATTGTTAAGAAAGACGAAATAGGCAAAAAAAAAAAAATAAGTATTTGAATTTATTTCTGTGAGCTTTGAGTGATACAGCAATACTTCTCTCTTTTTTTTTACATTAGGATACTGGGTTAATGATGATGAATGAGAAGATTGTGAATTAGTCATGGTAACAATGACGGCCTATGAAGTTTGCAAACTCCATAGCATAAGCGTGCTAAAGAAAAGTAATTTCTTTTTTTCTTTTTTTTTTATAGAGTCCATCATGATGAACTGCAGAACGATATTAATCGCCGGACTCGTGGTGCTCGCAGGTAAGGCAGAATCCCACTTGTCTCTCCCTCACTCGCTCTTTATTTCATCTCAATATTAATATCTTTCTTTCTCTCCCGCGTCCATACATTCACCTCTCTCTAACTCACCCCCCCCCCTCCCTCTCCCTATATTTATCTATACATATTCCCCATCTCACCATTTCTCTCTCTCTCTCTCTCTCTCTCTCTCTCTCTCTCTCTCTCTCTCTCTCTCTCTCTCTCTCTCTCTCTTTCTCTCTCTCTCTCTCTCTCTCTCTTTCTCTTTCTCTTTCTTCTCTTTCTCTCCCCCTCCCTCCCTCTCTCTCCCTCTCCCTCTCCCTCTCCCTCTCCCTCTCCCTCTCCCTCTCCCTCTCCCTCTCCCTCTCCCTCTCCCTCTCACTCTCCCTCCCTCTCCTTCCTTCTCCTTTCCTCTCCCTCCTTCCTCTCCTTCCCGCCCTTCCACCCTCTCTTCTCTTTCCCTCTACCTCTTCCACACTTCCTTTCTCCCTCCCTCCTTCCCTCTCCCTCTAGCCTCTCTCCCTCCCTCCTTCCCTCTGCTTCTTTCACTCTCTCTCCCTCCCCCCCTCCCTCTAGCCACTCTCATACCCTTACTCTCTCTCTCTCTCCCCTCTCCTTCTTTCTCTTTCTCTTTATCTCTATAGCAGCCCCCCCCCCCCTTTCTCTCTCTTTACCCCCTCTCTAATTCTCCTTCCCTCCCCCTTTTTTCCTCACCCTCTCTCCCCCTCCCTTTCTCTTTTCCCCTCTCCTTTTCTCTCTTTCCCTCTCCCTTTCTCTATGTCCCTCTCCTTCTTCATTCTTCCTTTTTCTCGACCTCTCGAAAACCTTGCACTTCATGAAATTCCCCACCTCTTCCGTCATTTTCTGCATCGCCTTCTGTTTATTTCTTTATTAATTTTCCCCGCACGATTTCTTTTTCTCTGAATCAATCCTCGAATAAACTCTTTGGTCGGCGACGTTCTAATTTATAAGAATGCGCACTCAGTAATCTTTCACGCTTCGGTCAGTTCTTGTTGTATGTAGCATGATCATTTTTGGTATTTTTGAGTTTGCTTCCCTTCTCATCTGATCCAAGTGTCTGTCAGCGTGTCTGCATACTAGTTTAATAATCAATTCATGTGTCTGTTTTGTCCAGTTTATTTATTGTTTTGTCACTTTCTCTAACTCTCGATGTGTTTATATATATTTGTATATATGCTGGTCTCATTACATTACCTTGAGCTACTTACATCAGAATATGTTACAAAAAAGTCTGCAAAATAGACAATAAAGTTACTGTAAAATGTCATTATCTATTACTTTGGGGAAACATACACTTGAATATTGAATAAATTAAATGAGAGCAATATTAAAAGGAACTGAAAAAAGTCATGAATTCTGTTCTGAGAGATAATACAGATATTGGGTTTGACATAAACAGCAGAGCATGAGTTTTCAAAAAATAGATAAATACATTAATACATAAATTAAAAATAAGAAAGAAAAAAAGTAGGAAAACGAAAAAGCAGAAGTGAATTTTTTAGTACGTGAGTAAATTAATAAATATCCGGATTTTTTTTATTTCTAAAGACACTAATTGTGTTCTGCCCTCTTAATTAAATATATTTTTGATTAATCGGTAATTTGATACTTCTTCCACTGACAAAAATGTATTAAATTAATTTAATCAGTCCACTCAGTTATTAATTATACTGACTCTTTCTTTCCCTCATTCGCGACTCCCGCAGTGACAGGCGGGGGTCACGCTCAGTCCTTCGGCGACAAACTGGACAGCTTCAAGGACCAAGTCGGAGGATTTTTCTCGAACGCCGGCGGGGAGATAAAGGGATTCTTCGAGGACGTCGCCGAAAAGTCTAAAGCCTTCAAGAATGACCTGTGAGTGTTCTCTGCAGGGGCGAGGGTGAAGGAAGGGAGTTCCAAATGTTCAAGGAGGACCTATGTGTTCCTTTCAGGGGAAGGAGGGGGAAACCATAACTTCAAGGAAAACTCGTGGGTATGCTTCTACATATGGACGAGATGTGTTTTCCTTCGAAGGGAGAAGGAGAGTGCAAGCTAAACCCATGAAGGGCGGCCTGAGAATTTGTTTTTCTTTCGGGAGGGGGGGGGGGGGGCAGCAGGACGGGATACGGAGCGTGGCCAGTGAGTGCCTTTGAGGATGAGCATCGAACTCCAGCGGGAGGGAGAAGGAGAAGGGAGCAAAACGTTCAAGGATGACCTGTGAGCGTTCTTTTCAGGAGTTAGTAGACGGCGTATGAAGGCCTGAGGAAAGTCTTCATCAAGGGCGAACTTTGACTTTAGATGAAGCACGGTAGGAACAGATGGTGGGGGGGGGGGGGGGGGGGCGGGGGTAGGAAGGGTGTAGTGAGGGGGTAAGAGAAAGGTCGCTTTGCGTACTGTGGAAAAGGTCTCTATTTCATTTTGTGTTCAAATTGCATGGTAAACTTTTCTCATTTGTTATAAAGACCGCGTCGTGTATTATATTGCAGCGTTTTTATTATTCGTAGTTCGTGATCATGATCATTATTGGCAATTGTTGTCTGAACTTACCTTGTACTCTATAGTGTTATTGTTATTATCATATTGTCATTGTTTTTGTTGTTTTCCATCTGCTATATATTCTTCTTCAGATTCTTCTTTACATTCTTATTCCTCTTATTATTATTGTTCCTATTATTATTGTTGTTGTTGTTGTTGTTGTTACTATTATTATTAACACTATTAGTATCATCTGAAGGGGAGGTTAAGAAGTAAAGCAGGAAGGAAGGGGGAAAGGAAAATGGAAACGAAAGTGGAGAAAGGGAGAAAAGGAGAGAAAGGGAACAGAAAGGGAAAAAAAAAAGAGATGGGGAAGGGGAAACAGAGGAGACTTAAAAAGGGGAAAGAGATAGGGAAGAGGAAGAGAGAAGGGACTTAGAAAATACAGGCTAATGAGAGTAGGAAGGAAGGAAGGGGTAAAGGGTCGAAGAAGGAGGGGGGGGGGGTAAGGAGGAAGAGGAGGGAAGACTTAGGGGGCAGATGTAAGGCTCATGAAGGGGATGGAAGAGTGAGTTTAAGAATGATGAAGGACCGAGAGAGGGTGGCAGGGCGGGGAAGGGTATAAATACAGGGAGAGGGAGAGGCAAAAGGAGAGGGCAGGCGAAAGAGAGAAGGAGAAGGGAGAAAGAGAGAGAAAGAAGAGTACTTTTTGTTATTTAATATTTACGTTTTGTCTCGTGGCATTTCAACGGGTGACGCCAGTTTGTAAGACAATAACAATGACTATAGCAATATTAATAATAACAACAATAATAGTAATTATTATGATAATAATAATAATGACAATGATGATAATGATAATAATGATAATAATAATAATAATGATAATAATAATAATAATAACAGTGATAATGATATTTATAATGATAATAATAATAATAATAATAATAATAATAATAATAATAATAATAATCTTCATCATCATTATTATTGTTATTATTATTGTTTGTTAT
>NC_061822.1:45643018-45648018 GCF_019202785.1 Penaeus chinensis | reverse complement strand
AGAGTGTGTACCCCTTGCTGGACGGGGCGCAACTGGAGGGGCAGGATAAAGCGGTGTTGGAAAAGCTCTTGACTGAGGCCAAGAAGCAGGACGTCCAACTCACAGCTGACCAGGCGGCGGTGTTCCCAATTCAGGTAAAGGGCAGACCCATCTCTCTGTATGTACCTATCTATCGTTCTCTCTTTTTCTTTCTTTTATCTTTCTCTTTCTTTTTCTCTTTCTTTTTCTCTTTCTCTTTCTCTTTCTTTTTCTCTCTCTCTCTCTCTCTCTCTCTCTCTCTCTCTCTCTCTCTCTCTCTCTCTCTCTCTCTCTCTCTCTCTCTCTCTCTCTCTTTCTCTTTCTCTTATTCTCTCTCTCCTTCTCTTCCTCTTATTCTTTCTTTTTCTCTTTCTCTTATTCTCTCTCTCTCTCTCTCTCTCTCTCTCTCTCTCTCTCTCTCTCTCTCTCTCTCTCTCTCTCTCTCTCTCTCTCTCTCTCTTTCTCCCTCTCTCCCTCTCTCTCTCTCTCTCTCTCTCTCTCTCTCTCTCTCTCTCTCTCTCTCTCTCTCTCTCTCTCTCTCTCTCTCACACACACACACACACACACACACACACACACACACACACACACACACACACACACACACACACACACACACACACACACACGCGCACACACTTTCTCTTTCTCTTTCTCTTATTCTCTCTCTCTTTCTCTTCCTCTTATTCTCTTTCTTTTTCTCTTTCTCTTATTATCTCTCTCTCTCTCTCTCTCTCTCTCTCTCTCTCTCTCTCTCTCTCTCTCTCTCTCTGATAATAATAATAACATGATAATGAGAATTATAATGACAGTATCAATAATACCAACAACAATAATGCCAATAACAATCATGCTTATACAATTCCTCTCGCCTTCAGTTCGTGCCAGGAGACATGCTGAATATGCCGGCGACGGTGAAATCCGGTGTTTCGACCAAAGCGTTGGGCGGCCTTTCAACGGCCAACCTCAAGGATTTCACGAAGGACCTTCCTCCTTCTGCTCCTGCGGTGTGTAACCTGCTGTCTTTACATTGCTGTTTGTGGTTTATTGATAGTGTGGTTTGATATTGGTTTATATATGTATGTGTAGAGACTCTACCGGTATAAGGTTTAGGGTAGTGTGTGTGTGTGTGTGTGTGTGTGTGTGTGTGTGTGTGTGTGTGAAATCGTGAAATTCGACCGCACCTTCCCAGCGCAAATGACCCCCCCCCCCCCCCCCCCCCCCCCCCCCCCCCGCAGAGTCTGATGGCGGCCAAGACGGCGTGGGCAGGGAAAACGAAGATCACCGCTAACGACGTGAAAACCAACATGGACCTCCTGAACCTCCTGCCTCCTTCCGCTGCCATGAAGGTCGAGCCAGCTGACGTCACGGAAGTGCTGGAGACGATGGCGTCAGCGCCCCGTCAGCCTTCCATGACCGTGGTACGTACAGCCGCTGTGACTTGGGTTGATTCACTCGGCATTCTTCTTTCGAAGCAGGGAAGTGTAGCAAGTAGATGTGATTGGCGCGAATAGTCAATTTTTAATCGTTTTTGATAGTTATTTGTGTTCCATAAGACACATGTCAGATTCAGTTTAGGTTTCTGTGATAACCAAAAGCCGTTTCAGGGTGAGTGTACATTTCTCTAAGAAAACTGAATGAAAGAAGAAAAAATGTTTTTATATATTTATATATTTGTAAAACCACTTCAATTTGCGATTCCCCATATATTCTACTTAAAAATCCGGATTATATTATGCTGGATTCACAGAAATTAGTGGTCTAATAAATCTAAAGCACTGCAATTTTTCATTAGTATCACACAGCAAAATTATTGCTATCCATATGTTAAGGTCTGCTAGACAGCTCATTCCTCTCATTGCAAATTAACATGCTTATGGTGAAGGTTTTCGCTCGGAAAAAAAATGAACCAGTAAAATCTACAAAAGTAACCTGAAAGTGCCGTGGAATGTCTAAATTTACGTCCATTTAGGAAACTAGCATGAAATACATTACTAGCCTCTGACTAGCCCTCGCGGTACAACTGTATCCTGGGAACCTTTCGTGCCTCCGCAGTGCCGTGTCATGAAGGACAAACTGATGGAAGTCCTCAAAAACAACACAGGCGTAGACAAACCGGATGAGGCTGCGCTGATACTTACTCCCACGGAGGTCGAGAACACTCCACCCTGCGTCCTGGCAGCTCTTGGGTAAGGAGGCAGTGCTGTTGTTCGCTCACCTAATGTTATTAATCTAACGATCAATAGCTTTAAATAAGATCTGACTCTGATATGTAACAAAAGGTTAAGTGCTAGCATCTCTAGCAATGATAGGCAATGATTTTAAAGCTAGAACCGTGAGTTCTAGCAATAACATCCAATCAGAGAGATTAAATCTGGAACTAACATGTGCAATAATAGCATGTCACTGGTTCTTGAGTGATGATGTGCATTTTATTTACAGACCGGAGGCGTTGGATAAGATGCCCCCTGAGCAGATGGGAATGATTATGTCGCGGATGGTTGCACGCAAGAATACCATGAGCATGACCAAAGCTACCAGACAGAAAATCCTCGACCGTGGGCTGGTGAGGAGAGCTGTAATCTTCATCTTTTCTTAATTTTCGGTTCAAGCTTCATCGTCATTCCTTCTTACGATTTTTTGTGGCATTTTTTTTAATTCTCTTATTTCAACTGATAGGCTTGGTAATTATTTAGTTTAAAAAAATGTTCACAATAGTCCGCGGATGCCCTGCGCGACTGATTGAGGACTGCAGCCATTTCGTTATTTTATCAAGTAACGATGTTTTAATAAGAAACATTAGAGTAATACATATTCTTATAATACCATGGAAATTACAGGATAGAGGTGTTTCATTCTATCATTAATAGTTGTGCCTCTGTGATTCCTGAACAAACATAATCATAAGAACCTCCTTTTCCCCATTCAGGGAGACAAGCCCCAGCTGGAAATGGGCGATATAGAGATGCTGGGAGAGGCAGCTTTGGACCTACCGGCTGGCCGCATCAGGAGCCTGTCGAAAAGCGGGGCCGAGGTGTTGATTAACATTGCCAATGTGAGTTGTTTGTGTGTATATATGTGTGTATATATATATATATATATTTATATATATATATATATATTAATTTACTCATTTGTATGTATGTACGCACGCACGCGTTTGTGTGTGTGTGTGTGTGTGTGTGTGTGTGTATGTCTTTTTGTAGCATCCCGAAACCCCAAACTCTTTGATATATTGTTTGGTATTGGCTCGTGGTCGTTACGAAACATGGTATCATCGATGTTTGTTCTAAAACACAAAGTAAAAAAAAAAAAAAAAAAAAAAAAAAAAAAAACGTTATATTCTTTATTTTAACATAAAAAGTCAACAGAAAACCATTAAACTATCTAGCATGCTGGTATGATTTTTAATTAGAATCAATACCTTATGGAATCTTCAGTTGTATTGGAAAAAGTACCTGACTACTCTGCAATTTTCTATTATTTATACACATCACTCTTCGCATTGCAAGGTTGTGGAAACTTTCATATCTATTTCTCAAATTCGGACAAAAAAAATATTTGCAGTTTGCTGTTACTAAAGTGAGTGAGCTTAATGTTCACGTCCGATTCTCATTTCGTATCGTGTGTGAGAAGATACACGATACATTTTGTAATTATAGAAAATATAAATCCCTATCTACGATGTGAAATATAATTGAAACATATCGCGCTCTGATTGGCTGGCATACAGAGTGAAGAAATGTGTCAACAGGTTCCAATAATATTTCGCATAATGGGCTAACATGTATGAGGATGTGTCAAAGTGTGTCACAAAGTGTTTGGGGTTTCGATGCTGAAAGAGAGAAAGAGAGAGGATGTCCATCTATCTATCTATAAATGTGTGTGTGTGTGTGTGTGTGTGTGTGTGTGTGTGTGTGTGTGTGTGTGTGTGTGTGTGTGTGTATGTGTGTGTGTGTGTGTGTGTGTGTGTGTGTGTGTGTATTCACACATTATTATTGTCGTTGTTGTTGTTATCATTATTACTATTGTTTTTTATATCATTATTGTCGTTGTTGTTATCATTATTACAATTTTTTTTATATCATTATTATTGTTGTTGTTGATGATATTATGAAATAATGGATCTCAAACCGCACTCATGGTATATTATTCCAAGCATAATTGCCCAACTTACTTAAAACAGGAAACCTTCAAGGCCGCAGTCCAATGGAGTACCATTTCATTCGTAAAATGTAATCGTAACGGACGAATGAAATATGTTTAAATAAAAGATTAATCATAATGTAGGTAATAATAAAATTATAATAATTGTGGTAGCAAATATAATGATAATAGTAATAAAAATATAAGTAATGATAATGCTAATAACAGTAATAAAAGTAATAGTGGTAATATTTCCGTTGGTAATAATACAATCGATAGATTATAAAAAAATAATTGTAACTGATAATGATAATATTAATAAGAACAATATTTATTATAAATGTAATAACATAATAATAATGATGATAAAGACAATAATAAGGATAACGATGATAATGATGATAATGATAATGATAACGATAATAAGGATAATAACAATATTGAAAATAATAATGACTATGATGATAAAATAATAATTTGACTCATGCTTAGAAACGAAGTCATTAGTGATGCTTCATATATATATTAAGACGGAAACAGAATTGCTAATGAAAGAGTATTCCAGCTGACTAAAAATTTACATTTTTTTTTGTTAACTTATCTTAGACGAGCAGTTCACTAACAGTGTAATGAGTTTAATGACAACATTTGATTTTTTTTTTTATAACAGAATGCCTTCAGCTCTGGAATGACACCCTGCCTGTCAAGTGAAGAAAGGAGCGCTATGGCCGATGCTGTCAAGAAAGTTAAAGGGTAAATATTTCCACGATTTTTCTCCCCATTAGTCCCTTTACCTGAATTTTTTTCCCGTTCGAGTTCATGGCGTTTGATTTTCC
>NC_061822.1:45600518-45603018 GCF_019202785.1 Penaeus chinensis | reverse complement strand
ACATTGTGTCTCCTGTTTGTTTTTAAAGATTTATGAATAAAAGAAAATTGGTTAAACCTGTTTCTATGACGGATGTACCTTCGTTACCCACACACAGCAGGAATTAATTCACGTCACCCTGCAAGCTTTATTATGATCATGCTATACACATTTAATTAAGGCAAGTTAAAAGTTCTTACATTTTTGGTAAGCACTGTAATATTTATATTCTTACGCTGGTGGCAGCGGCAGGTTTTTTAAAATATATACACACACACACAGACATATACATACATATACATATATATATACATAAATATATAGACATCAATATATACATATTTATTTCTTTATATATATGTATATATGTATGTATTTATGTACATTTATATATAAATAGATATGTAAATACATAAATAAATATATATATACCTAATGTGTGTGTGTGTATATATATATATATATATATATATAATATATATATATGCCTAGTGTGTGTATATATATACCTAATGTGTGTATATATTTATATATATACATATATACACATACATATGTGTGTATGTATATATATATATGTATATATATGCAAATGTATATGTATCTATCTATATCTATCTATATATATATATATATATACACATATATATACATATATATATACATATATACACATGTGTGTGTGTATATACATATATAACTATATATATATATGTATATGTATATATATATATATATATATATATATATATATATATATATATAGTAAAAGTATATACAGATATTTACATACAAACTTTCAATTGCTCGAAATCTAAATTATTATTTACAAATATATCTGCCTAAATGAAAAGTGTGAAGCGTTGAAGTTTAAATGATTTAGGTTTTTCTTTTTCTCTAGTCAGGTATGTACTTGTTTTATAAAAGTATCATTGAAATATAGATACAATCATGCTTTAAAAAGGGAAACTTACTATGTACAATTTTGCACATGGTGTATTAGAGTCTACGGTATTGCGGTGCCAGGTTTGAATTACTCCGGAGCTGAACATTCCCATAACTAAGACCCTACATGGACGATCTGTACCACCGTGGAAAATGTCGGACCTAAGTGTATATTGTACGACTGCCCCAAAAAAAGACAGTGCCCCCCCTGCTATACTTAAACAGTATGCACTTGCAAGTATAAATGAGCACCTAGACACTCTTTCCAATGTATATGAATGCTACACTGACGGATCCTTGCAGTCTGGGAGCAGAGCAGGATGCGCTTTTGTTGTATATAAAAACAGTATGTTGCAGCACCAGGATTGTAGGAGGGTTCATGACTGGGCTAGCACTATGCAAACCGAGTTGGCAGGAATACTCATGGCCACCGAATTTCTATTGAATCAAGGCTCAGGGGTAATTTTCTGCGATTCACAAAGTGCGCTCCAGGCTCTGAACACTCTAGACAAAGGTGCGGGAAATATTGCAAATGACATCAGGATAAACGTGTATCATGCAAAAGAACGAGGCCATAATATACGTTTTGTGTGGATTCCATCGCATGTTGGAATCCCTAGGCATGATCATGCTGATCGCCTAGCAAAGTCAGCATGTGACAAACAAAGTGTGGACATAGATCTTGGGATACCTCTTTCTAGGATTTTCTACATCATTAAAACCTCCTTCAGAGAGGACTTGACTGAGTTGATTAATTCTCAGCGCCCTGAAAGCTGTAGCATAAAGCACTATGACCGGTTTAGGCAAGATTCCTTCATCTATGGTTTATATAAAACAAGAACAAGACAGTGTGATGTTGTGACTGCAAGAATCAGGCTTGGGTAAAGATTGTATTGGCAGGTCAGTACAGTTTGTAATGTCGAAGAAACTAAGTGTAAACTGTGTAATGAAGAATATAAGCGAACACTTGTACATTATATCTCAGAGTGCCATGTGATATAGCCTTTCAGGCCACCTAGCATGAGGTACGGAGAACTATGTAACTACTTCATATCATCTGATGCCCTAGAAGATATACTTATGTTGTATCCTAAATTTGGAATGTAGTATCACATAACCCCATATCAAATGTATTAATGCTTTCTCACGCCCAAGCTATATGCCGGCGTGGCAGATGAGTGGATAAAGGACTGTGTAATTGTTCCTTTCCTTAAACTGATAAAAGTACTCATAGCAATGTTATAGGCTAAAATTCAAATGTGACACTATGTAATGTTATGACCAAGCATTAAATGTACCACAGCTTGCCCACGCCTGTGCAGTTAGTCAGGGTGGTAAATAAAGGACTAAACTAAAAAAAACCGGAGCTACTTATGCAATTTGTATATGTGCCGTGTATCTCTTTCTTTTTCATATCTGTCCTTTTAACTGATATGTTTGCTCGAAATATTAAGCTTAGAGTTTCCCTAATAAGCGTTAACTATTAAAAATCAGGTTAATTATTTACATTTTCATATGTATGATATTCTTGCACATTTAGTGAATGATTAATAAAAGAAAAAATTATCTGTTTCTG
>NC_061822.1:45570518-45573018 GCF_019202785.1 Penaeus chinensis | reverse complement strand
TATATATATATATATATATATATTCTAGCACACTCTTATTATATACCTACTGTTGCCACTGCTACTTAGAATCGCACAAAAGTAAGCCACTTGAAAACAGAAACGCCATTATCGTATTCGCTACTTATTGCCAGAATAAATCTGCGGCAATGCAACTACAAACATTTCCGTTCCAAGTTCGTGAACTTCTTAGCTAACTGTGTTAATGCTATTGCACACAACTGTAACTTAAGCTGCTTCCTAAGATAGTTATGTTCCATAATAGAGCTTAGGTCTGTATAACGAAACTTTAAACCCGTAAGTTGGAAAGTTCCTATAGAATACGGGCTTAAGTTCGAAAATCCTTAACGTTTGGGAGACGAAGGCAACCGCAGGGAATGGCTCGGTAGGCTTTATGATGAAATTAAATCCCCTTCTCAGATGCGCTGCCTATGTCCACACATGATAAAGCCATCTTTCTGTCTTTGTTATCCACATGTCTTTGTGGGCGACGCTCCTCCCTCGTTCCCCTGTTGTCTCCTCTCCATGTTGACGCCACGGCATTAATGTCCTTATTAGGATGCTTGCAGATGTGAGTGTATACGCATACGTTTGTGTGTGGGTGGGGCAAGGGGTGTATGTATGTTATATATCTATCTATCTATATATATATATGTATATATATATGCGTGTGTGTGTGTGTGTGTGTGTGTCTGTGTGTGTGTGTGTGTGTGTGTGTGTATGTGTGTGTGTGTGTGTGTGTGTGTGTGTGTGTGTGTGTGTGTGTGTGTGTGTGTGTGTGTGTGTGTGTCTTCGATTCTTGCAATATTTTCTTCCCTCAATTTAGGACAAAGCTCCAACTAATTACCATAGCCGTTGCAGCTCCGTCTACAACGCCATTTGATAACATAACGATCGATGATAAAAAGACGAATTACCTACTGTTGCTCTATTTAATGGCGGCCAATTATGAATGGCTTTATGGATCCTGCAAGACAGTAAAAAAAAGTTTTCTTTGAACTAAACTCGTAAAAAAGAAATTCCTCATATTGCTGTTATTTTTCTCTCTTTATTTTTTCGTAATATTTCTTTTATTATTTTTTGCCAACATGAAACTATTAACATGCCTATATCATATAAAATTCTTTATTGGAAGATATGCCATTTAAGTTTATTAATTAATTAATGTCATCAATATATAACAGCTGTTCATCCGATACACATTAAATGATCGGCAATATATACCGTTTATGAAAGCATATAATCATGATGAAGAAAATCAAAGATCCAATACCAAAAGCATATACCTGTATACAAAACCGATAAAAACAAATAAAAAATCCCAAGATAAATAACGGATACCTTTTTTCCTTTGAAATCAGAGCGCTAGCCATAGCAACAGAAAATCGCCGCCCCTGTAATCAAATGAAAGTCTTTGGGGGCGCGTCTTAAAGGAGTCATTTCGAAGGGACAAGGAGCTTTACACGAACAGGAAATCCCGAATCTATACGAAAACACGGGGGGATGGCTGCAGGGAGGAAAGGGGCGTTGGTGCCCTAAATTCATCTGCATACTCAACCTTGGACTTATATATATATATATATATATATATATATATATATATGTATATGTATATATATATGTATATACACACACACACACACACACACACACACACACACACACACACACACACACACACACATATATATATATGTTTGTGTGTGTGTGTGTACACACATACACACACACACACACACACACACACACACATATATATATATATATATATATATATATATATATATATATATATATACATATATTGATATATGTATATATATATATATATATATATATATATATATATATGCATTTATATATATACGCATATATATATGTATGTATGTGTATGTGTGTGAAGAAATTTATATATAAGAAAAGACCCTAAACAAGAATGAAGAAAGGCCATAATTCAGCCAAGTGAGCAACACTCGCCCATTGCACTGATCTCAGAAGATCTGCTCCTTCGTAATTGCAATTGAGAAAGTATCCGCTTATTTCCACTCTCGCAATACTGCAAAAGCGACCCAGCCTCCAAGGATTCAGCTCATACCACAGTTATTATCTTTACTGTTTTTATTGTTATAATCAGCATCATATTGCCTTTATAACTATCCTTGTGATCATTATTGTCATTATTGTTTATTTCTATTATCATTACTATCAATGTCATTATTGCTGCTATTACCATCATGACCATCGTCATTATCATCGTGGACTTCGCTCTTCGGAAACTTCGAGTATGTGGGAGAAAAATATTTACAGATTAACGGTCTTAGTGTGGGCTCCAGTCCTGGCCTGCCCCGTCGCGGAGACTCTGGAATGGGATCACAACAAGATATAAGCTATAAGAATTCTACTTGGCTTCGTTACGTAGATGATGTCGTCATCGTGCCTACGTTCTACGCTGACGCACCTCAGCTCTGACCTCGAAAAGTTTACAGTGGAGGAAGAAGAG
>NC_061822.1:45553018-45555518 GCF_019202785.1 Penaeus chinensis | reverse complement strand
TGATCTTTCATAAAGTCGACAGCATTGGTCCATCTAACTTCGGAAAAACCTAAACATTGTATATTCATTCCATTTCGCGGAGAATATTGTCCAATCTTCCTGTTTAATATAAACTTCTTATATTCCATGTTAGATACTTATGATCTAATTCTCTTAGCCGGTATAATGCTTGGTTTGCAGTCGCAGGATGACGATCGCAACATCCCTGCATTTGAATGTTGCTTGGCCCATGATCTTTCCCCGGGGGAGTAGTTGATTAGGTAATCGTTGGTGTAGGTTTTTAACCCAACATCGTATCTACGATAGACTCACCCACTACCGTATCTAAGCACGCGAGCGGGCGATAGACGTGTGTATGTATGTATACATATATATATATATATATATATATATATATATATATATATATATATATATGTAAATATACATGTGTGTGTGTGTGTGTGTGTACATATATATAAACACACACACGCACATATATACATATATATACACACACACACATATATATATATATATATATATATATATATATATATATATATATATATATATATTACGCCGCGTCGTAAGAATGCTTGCGCTCTGACTGCTGGCACGAGTCCGAGAAAACGATATATCGCCTTGAGAAGTGAAACGCAGGTGTCGTAGGGGAAGTCACCGCCGTGGCACAAGTGTTAGCGCTCCGAACCGCGGTTGATTAGGAAGGGCATCCAATCAGGCAATGGTACTGTCATATAACCTCTCAGCAGTGAACTGAGAGAGGCCTATGTCCTGCAGTGAAAGGCATGGCTGTTAAAAAAAATACATATTTACATATATGCATATATATACATATTTATATATACATACATATATATATATATATATATATATATATATATATATATATATATATACACGCACACACACACATATAAATGGGTGTGTGTGCCCATTTATATGTATACATACATATATATAGATACATATATATATATATATATATATATATATATATATATATATATATATATACATGTATATATATACATATATATATGTAATAAAACACAATATGTAATAAAACACTACCTAATAAAACAATCGGTAATATTATTTAAAAAAGAAAAGAAAAAAAGTATGTAAATGACGCAAACGCACCAGCCAGGTTATTCGGATGAAGTAATATGTTTCCGTGAGGTAATATTATTCCAACAATAGAATGTATAGAAGACTGTGGGCCATCCTAGATAGGAATAGTTATTGTACCTAAGGACGGGGTAGTTCTATGACAGGCTATTTTCATTGACTTCTAGGAATCATTGCCAGTAAACATAACGTAGAATATCAAGAAATGATATACAAATAATTGACATAATAACCTTTGATTCTTGAGCGCTGTATCTTAGAAAGTTGTTTGATTTGGAAGGGAAGGCTTAAACGTAATGAGTATGTAAATAGCACTGCAGAAGCTCCAGAAAAATAAAAAATTATACAACTAATGAACAAAATGTGGTTGAATTTTTTATTTTGATTTTGAAATAGTGAACAATTAGATGGTGGGTGTGGAAATCTTTAGTTGTATCGTACAAGCTACTGGGTTTTCTTTGTAAGTAGATGTCATTCAAGGCTTGTTGAAGGAATCTCTGAATGAATGTTAATGGAAAACCCTAAATATATCTATAGCTACAGCTATTCATGTCTCTGTCTGTCTTCTTCCTTCCAACTGTTGGGATTGCCTTAGCAGCTGCTGCTTCAATATTCTCAGTAAAGACATCCAAACGTTGGCCACTGTCTTTGTTTGAAGTCTGTGGTAGATTTTAATAAAAAAAATGTATATCTGCATATCAATCTATCGATCTATCTTTTTGTCTATCTTTCCATCTGTCTATATACGTATATACAAATTTTTGGGTGTGTTTGTATGTGTGTGTGTGTGTGTGTGTGTGTGTGTGTGTGGTTCTCGAAACGCGGAACACAATTTCTATGATGGGCTCATGAGATTTCAAGAGGAGACCAAACCGCCGTCTGTCATCAATAGATAAGTGTTCCCATAACATATATAAAAGGAAAGCCTTCCTCATCAGTGGAAATTGCCTGCCTTCAGCTCAGCCCGCACCCGAGCGCCGCGCCACGTAGTATTGCCATAAACATGTCATCTGATTTATAGATGAGCATATGGAGATGTTGAAAATCTTCTAAATTCGGGGAAGGAGGTTGATCAGCGAAGGGCGCTGTTCCAAAAAAGTTTGGGAACGTTTTTGCGGTTCTCTCTCTCGCATTTATATTTCTGCTTCTATCTGTTTGTAAGTGTTTTTTGTTGTTTGTGTGTAAATTCCACATAGATTTGTTTCTCTTTAAGTCACTGTGTGTGTGTTTGTGTTTGATTTCAATCGTATACATTTTTGTATCTGCCTTATATCACTTCTGTCAGAAACGGAATACAAAAGAGAGAGGGGGGGGGGGGGCAAACACAAATGCAATAACACAAGATAAACGAACAACATAAACATCTACA
>NC_061822.1:45540518-45543018 GCF_019202785.1 Penaeus chinensis | reverse complement strand
AACATTCGCACACACACACGACATCTCTATCTGTCTCTCCCTCCACCATCCCTGCTCCCTGTCTCAGTCTTCCCAACAGTGTCACTTCCCGTATTTACATGCTCTCTGGTCCTCGGAATTAATTTGTCAGAGTGGAATGGCACATCCAGATTACCGCTGCTTATGAAGTCATGGAATTCAAATCGACGCATCAGCGATTCTTGTCATATGTCAAGCAAAGTGACATAGGGCAGTCAAATGTACTGCGTACATGCATTTTTTTTTTTTTTTTTTTTTTTTTTTTCCCCTAATAGACACATGGTATTATTAGCCACAGTTATTCCTGAATCCATTATTTTAAAATACCTATGGAGCACGTAGTGAGAAGTGCCAAGTATCACTGGATGTTAATTTACAACACGAGCTTATCACATAACACAGGATTTCTCAGATTTTTCAAGCGGCGATCCGTCGTTTATTGTTATATACCCCGTTTTCTTTGTGTTTTTTTTTTTTTTTCTTAGTCGTGAAGAAAATGCACTTGAATGGATGGTTTTGATAACCAATTGATGACCAATAGGCGAACGATGCACTTCACAGGTTGGTCATGATTGGTCACATCCCGATTGCTCATATATTTCGCTCCCAAGCTACCATACTTGTTTCAGTCCGCTAACTTTCGCAATCTGACTCATCCAGCGAAGCACCCTCTTCACTCCGCCCCGTAACCGGTCTTCCTATCAACTTGATATTCCTTTTCTTGCCTTACATTTGCTCTATCTATTCTGGATTATCTTTACATCTACTGCTATTTCACCATCACACGACATTCCACATTCTCCAGCCTCTCTTTACTAATGTCACATGCCTTCATCTTCAAAATTATTCACTTGGTATAGAGTGCCCATGTTTCTTTTCTTTGCTTACCTTTAGTCACACCCTTCCTACCCTTTTCTCCAGAACTCAAGCTTCTAATCGGACCTGCTGTTGCCCGTTTATAGATAGCAGTGTCATGTACTTTGGTCATGAGAGTGAAATCGTCCCATATCAATTTTCACATCTCACCGTTGTCCTTCTTCCTCAGGCTCCAACGTGTGATGTCTCAGGCCAGTCGTTTATACACGTCACCATGTCAATAATTGTCATTTGTAAATCTTCCTACTCATTTCTCTTTGCGTTTCCATCAAGATCTTTAGTGAAAACTTTGTATCCGTTGTTCTTCACCTTGTCTTAAATCGAAACTAAATATCAATTCGTTTCATTGTCTTTGCAATTACTTTCTCCGTTCTTATTTCGTTTTTTCTCATTTATTATACTTATGTCTTCCTTATTTTATAGTGGGATATCATCGGTATGTGGTGCTTAACCTTTTTTCCATCTATTATATTGCCCTCCCCACTTTTTCAAGGAATCTCTTCAGGAGATTTCAGTGTAGCCTTAATTGCTATCGTGTTTCCAGCCTCTCTGTCTTTCCTATTTGTTTGTGTTTGCTATTCTGTTGATGTTTTCTGTCCTTTTACTGTTCTTCCATACAGCTTCCCCGTTACACTATCGTCGTCGTCTGTGAGTTTCATAGCCTATAATCTGTTGTGCCTTTTCTAAATGCGTCAGTCTCCAACTCCTCTGTTCCTCCCATTTCCCTTTTCTTCTCCTTTCCATCATTTCTTCTCTCATTTCCTCTCTATCTTGCCCCTTCTCTGCCGGGCTCCTTTTCCCTCTCGACGAAATGCTGCTTCCACCCTATGTCGTAGCGTTTCACTTTCATAAGGTATAGTTTTACAGTTTATTACTTATAATTTTGTGTTACTCTTTAGTTTATATAAGTTGATATAGCTCTTTTACATTGCTCTACGTCGTTGATTAGCTTGTCTGAGTTCATTTCAAGTCCTTTCTCCCTCCACTATTAAGAGTTACAAGACATTTCCCTCTCTGATGAAATCCAGCTTTTCAGTACTCATCCCATCCTCATTTCCAGTTCCTATTTCATAGTCGCCAGGCACCTCCTTTCAACCCCCTGGCCTCTCATCCGAATGGCTGTTCATGTATGCTGCGAAACTTCTTCACTCTTTCACTCTCATCAAAACTCCATACCGTTTTTTTTTCTTCAAAAAACTTATTTTTCCTTGCAATACTTCTTTTACTGTATCAAAACCATACTTTCTAAGATCAGCCGTACTATAATGATACTATCTGATATACTTTCCACTGCAATGACATGGGGCTTTAATTCCCTAAACAAAGTCTTCTAGTTACCAACCCTATTATAGTAAAGTTAATTTTCTATACCATGCTTATATATAATATACACATACGTCCTTCGTCTACCGCCTTCCCATAGTACCATTTTTAACGAACATGCTCACAGGTCATGTCTAGCCCACAAGTTCCTGAAGCTTCATCCACCCTACCTACTGCTTGGTAGGCCTTGCACGTTTCTTATAGAGCTTAGGGAAGGATTTATTCCCATTTAAACGTGCTTGGGGCCGCCGCTGAGTTAAACTGGCTTCTTTCCTCAGTGGTT
>NC_061822.1:45533018-45538018 GCF_019202785.1 Penaeus chinensis | reverse complement strand
TGTGTGTGTGTACACACTCACACAGACACACACACACACACACAAACACACACACACACACACACACACACACTCACACACACACACACACACACACACACACACACACACACACACACACACACACACACACAAACACACACACACACAGACACATATATATATATATATATATATATATATATATATATATACATATACAAATGTGTGTGTGTACATACACACATAAAATGACCATAAAATTTGTACACACGCACAGATATAGACTTGAGACTTTTTATAGGTCATGCTATCTATTAATTTAGGTTTTTTTTACATATTAATTTATCTTTTGCCACGTTTGGTCAGATCTACATAATAGCATCTTTAATTAACAGAATAAAGCTTGGAGCTCGCTAGTATGTGAATGTGAAATGAAATGAAAATCATCTAAATAATATAGAAATAAACGAAATAAGACCCCAACATTATATAAAAGAAATCAGAGTCTCGCCTGAGCTCCTCCAAGTAGAAATCCGGACGTATTGGTTTTATCTGCGTACAGTATCTTTTGGGGTACGCTGTCCGTTTTCCTCGAGGCGTGCTGTTTGGATATCGAGTGAAGGTCTTTTTTGCCGTCTACGTGTTGCTTCTTCTTTCTCCTTGGATGCTGGAAATTGTAGAGAGAGGTAATGGAAGAAGCATGATTACTATTGTGCGTGTGTGTCTGTGTCTGTTTGTGTCTGGCAGTTTTTCTGTATCCGTATACTGAACATTTATTAGTGTGTGTGTGTTTGTATACGTGTGTGTGTGTGTGTCTGTGTGTGTGTGTGTGTGTGTGTTTGTGTGTGCGCGCGCGCGAGTTTTAGTAACCATTAGGAATGAAATTAATAAACCTGATCGAAAATAATGAAAGTTTATGAAGAATCTCAACTACACTTTGTAAGGACACAAACCTCCGAAGACCTTCACCATTATGCACATTCACTTGGGATTAATGCTGAAGCAGCAACTTCCTCCTCTGTCTTTATATGAGGTGGCACTGAGTCATCTTTATATATGAATAAATGTATGACCATAAAATTCTCTCATTGCCTTCTCCTCTTTCTCTTTATCTCATCCTCTCTCTCTCTGTCTCTCTCTCTCTCTCTCTCTCTCTCTCTCTCTCTCTCTCTCTCTCTCTCTTCTCTCTCTCTCTCTCTCTCTCTCTCTCTCTCTCTCTCTCTCTCTCTCTCTCTCTCTCTCTCTCTCTCAATCTCTCTCTCTCTCTCTCTCGCTCTCGCTCTTTATCGCTCTCTTTCATACTCTCTCTCTCGACCTTTATCTCTCTCTCGTTCTTTATCTCTCTCTCCATCTATCTATCTATCTATCTATCTATCTATTTATCTATCTGTCTATTTATCTCTATTTTTCTCGGTCACTTTACTTATCTCCTTATATCTGACTAGCTTCACGTATTCCCCTTCGCCCTCCCCCCCCCCCCTTTTCACTTTCCTCCCTCCTTCGGGGCTATGTTAAAGTGACACAACATTAACACATAGACGAGCTCAGTCCCTAGCGTATCCTCTCCTTCCCCCTCCCTCTCCCTCCCCCTCTTTCTCTCTCTCTCTCTCTCTCTCTCTCTCTCTCTCTCACTCTCTCTCGTATCCTGCATTCTGAAAAGTCGACAGAAAATCAACATGTAAGTGAGAGTTCCATCATTTAATTTTTTTTCCTGTTTTCCGCTTCCCCTTTTTCCGAGGGGGGGGGGGGGGGAAGGGGTTGTTTTGTTTTGCTTTTTAATTTTCTTTTTTTTTTCTTTTGTTCTATTGAATTACCAATTTCAAATCAATATACACTTTGTACAAACCTTTCCTCCCTCTTCCTTTGCTTTTTGTTTTGTTCAGGTGAGTAAAAACTTGATGAATTAATTAATGAATTAAGCAAATAGTGCACAACGGTAACACTATATTTCCTGATCCGTACGTTACAAGTGAATCCTCACATCATCCCAAAAGTATCTTATTAGTAGATACAAGAGCCACAGCATAATCCTCACTAACAACGCTAAAAAATCCCCAGGTGTTGATCTCTCATCCTTAAAAAGTCTGCGGTCAAAAACCCCGGTTTCAGTATACAAACGCTTCGCTGTTTTTATGCTTCTGGCATCTCGTGGTGGCATCGTTGTCGCCCTTGATTCATAATCCTGATGTGTGTGACCCGAATTCCCGACGGTCTGCACGCTCTGTAATCGTCTCACTGCTTTTCTCTCTGTCTGCTTTAGTCCCTTGTTTCTGTAATTTTTGAACGTTACTTTGTTCACCTCTCTCTCGCGAGAAGTTGCAATTGTCGCCTGGAGGTTACTGCTGTGACTGGGCACCACGGCGGGTAAGGATTAAGACGAGTCAGCACCAGCTGACACACGTTAGCGAGTCGGCATTAGTCGACACAGGCCGGGCTCCCCTCATTGGCATAGCCCGGGCGAAGCTCAGCTTCGCATATCGGACTTATCCTTATCTCTCTCATGTTATCTTTTTATGTTACCCTTTCTCTTCTTTTCTACTTGCCTGGCTATATCTTCCTCTCTCTCTCTCTCTCTCTCTCTCTCTCTCTCTCTCTCTCTCTCTCTCTCTCTCTCTCTCTCTCTCTCTCTCTCTCTCTCTCTCTCTCTCTCTCTTTAAAAACATCTCAAGTGTAAAAGCCCATAAGACAGTGATGACACATGACTACTACACCAGTTTCACGGTGTCAGTAAGGGGAAAGGACATAAAGCCCGAGTTGTTTATAGACTCTGATACTTTTCCCGACAACGTTAAAGTATTCTTAAACAGAAACAAGTATAAGCGCGATCAGAATTTTTGACAAGGCAACGCCGTCAGCGTTACCAGTGACTAGATCGCATAATGCCATAAAAATAGAACATATCAATGCTCAGTCTCTCCTCGGACATTTTGGAGAAATTAAAATGCTAGTTGAGGAGAGAATCATAGACATATTATGCATAAGTGAAACATGGCTCCACCAGGAAATGGTCAGTAATTTCGTCAATATTCTAAATTTTAAAGTTTTTAGATGTGATGCAGGGCGAGGAGGAGGAGTATGTATATATGTACGGGATACCCTGAAGTCAAACAGGATATCTACTACAGCAGTTAACAATACTGCCGTAGAAGATGTCTGGGTTACCGTACAGAGCAACATGCTTCCTTCCTTTATTGTTGGCGCTGTCTATAGGCACCCCCATGCTACCTCGGAATCTTTTGAATACATTGAAAAGGTTTTCAGAGAAATGTCTTTAAAAAAGAAACCGCTTTTCATCTTAGGTGACCTAAATGATGATTTAACAAAATCTAATGCAAAGTTAGCTAAGATGATAAAGAAAAATAAATTAGAACAAATAATAGACAAACCTACACGAATTACAGTAAACACCTCTTCTCTATTAGATTTAATAATAACTAACAGATCAGACCTCATCCTCCACTTCGATGTCATTCCGTGCCATGTTGCTGACCATGAACTCATCACGATGACGTTAAATATAAAGAAAACAAAGAGACCACCAGTAATAAAAACTTTTCGCGATTTTAAACACTACGACCCTCAGTCTTTCTGCGAGCTTATCTTGTCTAAAGAAATGACACTATCAAATATTTCACTGACAGATAATGTAAACAATCAAGTAACTATCTTAACGGAAGTTATTAAAAACAGCATTGATTCGCTGGCTCCCTACGTAACACGAACCGTCAGACGTCCCCCTGCTCCATGGATAAACGACGACATCAAGAGAGCCATTAGCGATAGAAATAATGCCCATCAAACTCTTAAAAGTAACAGAAATGAGGCTGCCTTTCAGATAGATTACACAGCAAAAAAGAAAAATGTAAAAGTGCTAATTAAATGTGCAAAAAGAAATTACTTCAGAAATAAATTCACAGAATATAAGAACAACTCTGATAAAACATGGAAAATTGTTAGAACACTAGTGCCTCACAACAATCACCTCACTAGTGATTGCACAAGTCCCATACAAAGAACAGACCATTTTAATGACTTTTTTTCAAAAATTGGTAAACTAACTTACGAGAAAACAATTGCTTCTACATTACAACCAAATACAGATCGGAAAAGGATTACAACTATTTTTTTCAGACCACAACCAGTGGACGTAGAAACAATCATCTTAGTAATAAAACACCTTAGCGAAACAAATGCTGTAGGAGCAGACGGTATTGCTTTGCGCTTTATCAGAGATAGTCTACCCGCAACTCTACATTATTTGACGGTTATTATTAACACCTCTCTGGTCACTGGTGTCTTTCCATCGCTTTGGAAACATGGTATAGTAACACCAATTTTCAAGTCGGGGGATATAGACGATGTCAATAATTATCGCCCTATTACTATACTCCCTATATTATCCAAAATTCTTGAAAAAAATTGTAGCAAATCAACTGACGAATTTCCTGGAGGCCAAGAACTTATTATCTAAAACACAACATGGTTTTAGAAATAGGTTATCAACTGAAACAGCTTTACTGCAAATCACTGATGAGATTTATAATAACATTGACAAAAATCAGGTAAATTTACTCACATTATGCGACCTAAGGCTTTTGATAGTGTTAACCATGAAATTCTCCTTAGCAAATTAGTAAATCATAAAATTGATACCTTTTGGTTTACAAGTTATTTATATACAAGGACCCAATCGGTAAGAATCAATAATAGTATGTCATCAAAACAAGAAGTACCTTTTGGTGTTCCGCAAGGATCTATTTTAGGTCCGATCCTATTTACAATTTTCATAAATGATTTATCAACAATAGCAAATAACTGCCTTCTAGTGCAGTACGCCGATGATTCACAGTTTCTTCATAGTGATTCAGTAAACAACTTGAATACATTAATAAGAAACGCGCAAGATACTCTAACACAAACAAAACTATATTTTGACACTAATGGACTTAAACTAAATCCACATAAAACTCAATGTATATTCATAGGTAGTCGGCAGAACATTGCTAAAATTCCCAGTG
>NC_061822.1:45493018-45495518 GCF_019202785.1 Penaeus chinensis | reverse complement strand
CCAAAATGAAGAAGGGGATAAAGGGAAAATAGAAAAGAACAAGTGGGAAAAAAGACACGGGAGGATGAGGAAAGATAAGAATGGGAAGAAAGAGAAAGGAGAAGACACAAAGGAAGAGGAGGAGGAACAGAAGAGGCTTAAAAGGTGTGAAATAAAGTGACGCATAAAAAAATAGGTTTTCAGGGGTGGTTTCCGTTCTGTTTTCTCTGTTTTCTAGTGTGAGGAAAAAAATAACACTAAGGAAACTATGCCTCCCTTTATAGTCTTTGATTTTGACAAAGGCGAGTGAAAACAAAAAATGAAAAGAAAGAAAAAAAGAAACAAAGGGCAAAACTAGAAAAGCAGGTAGAACTTCATCAGCAAAAGAGTGAATCTCTCTCATTCTCTCTCTCTCTCTCTCTCTCTTCTCTCTCTCTCTCTCTCTCTCTCTCTCTCTCTCTCTCTCTCTCTCTCTCTTTCTCCACATTGTTTCGTACTGACGCTTGCATATCTTTGTATGTATGTATGTGTCTTTTCCACTAATGTTTCGTATCTATACACAACAAAGACCTTTCTTTCTCTCTTACCCTTTCTCCTTTTCATATTCATCCCCCTTCCCTCCTAATTCTTCCTCCCTTCCCGTTTGTTCCCAAAAACACATTTTTGATACAGGGATCACTGGTTAAAAGCATAACGTGAATATTTTGTAAAAAAAAAAAAAAAAAAAAAAAAAAAAAAAAAAAAAAACAGTACCTCTTATTCCATTTTTCCTTATTTCCTTTTGTAGTGTACGGCTGCGCACTCGCCGACTCTAAGGTCGATCTCGCCTGGACTGACATCGTCCTCGGGCGCCGAGTGGTTGAGGCCACATGCTTGCCTCCTCTACCACGGAACAAAAGGACGCGGGGAACTCTACGATGCTGCCATTGACTGGGATGAAACATCCCGGGCTCCGCTACCACCGACGATGCGGGCGCACTCGCTGTGCATCCGCACGAGACTGGTGCTTCACCCGCCATTTGCGCCTCGCCCACGTGACTCTAGTGCGACTTCATAAGCCGTGACCAAAGCCATACGAGCCGCCAAAGACAGTGTTACGAACTAATGTGAACATGGTTATAAAAATAACCAAAGAACGTATTTTAAACCAAGTCTCGTTACTTGGATGGCGTTGAAATCTCCGAGAAAAAAATAGAGATTTATTTATTTTCCAAATCCAATACCGTAGAGAGTGACAGCCCGAAATGCACAATTTTCACGCAAATTGTACATTACCATTTCTCCTATGTATTCTTTCCTTTATTATTATTTTTTGAATATTCTATCTCTTTGACGACGCTTCCAAAGAGTCAATATAACCCCTGAAGAGAGTAATAGTTGTTACATATTTTGGCTGTTTGTTTTTCTCCCCCTCTCTCTTTTCATGGTAGTTCGGGTCCTTTGGGTTGTTTGGACTACCGAACTATCGGGTTGGTCTTCCGAAGCTTTGCCTATCTTCTTCTTTTTCGCGCCATGCTTATGGGGAAGACAGTTCGGTCCTGACTTTTATGCTGAACAGTGGTTCCGCGCTCGATATTGGGCTCGCTTTGGATTTACTTCGTCTTGGATTTACCTTGCTGTGGATTTACCTCGCTTCGCGCCAGGGTTGATGAATCCGTGTTTTGCAAGCTAAGTATTCTTATGGTTGTGTGTGGAAGACACCTGGTCTCTATTGGACTTTAGCGTGTGTCATACTGCACTACTATTTGCAGCGTGCACTCTCTTCCACGAAAATCCAAAGCAGCACTTTGATTTCACAAAGGGTCAGAGCATAAAAAGGACCACTCACATAGAAGGGACACTGCTTGAGGATCCGTACCTCCAGTGTGACATTTCCTAATTTAAAGCTGAGTTATTACTTAGTTTTCTTTTGTTGTTGTTTTTATGATTGGTTGTTTCTTTGTTTCTTTTTCCTTTCCCCAGCTTGAGGATCCGTACCTCCTGGGAGAAAGATCTTCCACATTCTCGCCCGTATTCTAAGGGCCGTTTTAGCTTGTCTTTGCCGTTCTTTTGTTTATTTGTTTTACTTTGCCTTGGTCAATTCCTGCCTGACCTTGTGGGTGTTCAGGCAGTCTTCGTGATATATGACCTTTTGGTGTTTTATTTTTTTATTTGGTTTCCGACGCTAAATTGTTTCTTACACCACGTTTTCCTTTCGTTACACAAGTATTTTTATTCAGAGTTCCTCAGCACTATTCTTTTTATGTTAATCTCCATTCTGGGTTGGAGATTAACTTATTTAAATTAGGATTAGTGTATTTCTTGTCGTGCTAATACTCTGCTTAAAAATACTTACGGAGTTGGGACGCCAACTTAGGGGTAAATGTTCGTGAGTTATTTTTTTTGAACATCTGGTGTTGATTTCCACGTACATCACCCCCGCTGTGATTAAATTGGTGATGTACGCAACTATCAATTTCTCATGGCTGAATCATTTGTAGACCTCCCTAATGAGTGTAACCTTTTAAATAAACATCATACC
>NC_061822.1:45460518-45470518 GCF_019202785.1 Penaeus chinensis | reverse complement strand
TATATATACTATGTAAATATATATATATATGTATATATGTATATATAGATATATATATGTATATATATACAATATATATACACACACACACATATATATATATATATATATATATATATATATATATATATATATATATATATATATATGTTGAAGACCAACAAATTAACAGCTTCTACAGATCTCTTGATGAATTATTTTCATAATGAAAATCAAATTGAATTATGATTGTCATGGGTGACAAAGTTGGCTCAGAAAGAGATGGAAAGCTGTTAAACCGCACACCCTGGGGGAACGGAATGAATGTGAAGATAAACATTGATTGGTGTAAGGAGAAAAATCTGGTTATCACAAATACCTGGCTTAAAATACACCCTAAACGACGATATACATGGATTAGTCCAGGTGATAGTGCCAGAAACCTTTTGACTGGTTCAAGATACCTAAACGCAATCAAAAACTCCCGAGCACATCTGGGTGCAGACGCAAAATCAGACCACAATCCAGTAATAATAAATTTAGATTTTCCCTCAAAAGTTGATGAAAGCAAAGAGTGCCACAAATTTGGAACTCAGTACATTACAGACCAATCAACACATATATACATATATAGATATATGTATATATGTATATATACACATATACATATATACGTATATAAGTGCACACATCGCAAAGATGCAATCCGTCACCCCTGTCGCGCCCGTTTTTATGACGTAAGCTTAGCGCGGGTACTTTTCTGTGGGACGGGATGCCCTTTTTGCGTACAGTTTTGCCTCGTATGATCCTCGTTCCTGGAATTTTTTTTTTAAGTCTATGTAGCTCACAGTCACGATAGCTTATCAGTCGCTGAGCGGACCCAACCGGATCTGCCCGGATCTTTTTGCATCACGTGTTGCTCTGCAAGCTTTGTATGTTCTGTAACACACTTGACTACATTCATCAATTTTGTGTTCCGAAAGATTATCATTTTATGTGATTTCGAATAGTAGTTATTTTTATGTTGCAATTACCATAACTTTGTTGCAATAATCCGGATTTTTTTCGTGCAGTCAGATCGGTATTAATTTTCCTTCCGTGCTACCCACATTTTCCACCCTCACCTATATACCTTCCCCCTCCTCGCCCATTCCCCATACCTCCATCCTATCCTTAACCCTTCCTCTCCTCTTCCTCTTCGCTTATCTACTTATCCTAGAACGCCATTGTAATCTTATTTACTCTCACTTTATATGTTTACTAGTGACCTTAGTACCTATCTCTCGCTATTATTTTCTACTCATGAGCAATACTCTGACTTACTCATTTCATAACTCTCACCCATTCACTCACCTACTCTCGCATGCAGCCACATACGGACATTATCTCTCACTATATAAACCACGTTAATTGCACAAGAATTACATGCGTACAGTTTCAGTGTAGCTAATCAATTTCGCTTTGCATTAGCTTTTATCAAACCGTATGCTGATTCATTACGTTATATATGATGCAATGAATCGCTCCCAACAGAATATGACGACTGCATTGCCTATAATTTTATTATTGCTTTGCCTCGAATTGCTGATAGTGGTGTGTAATAGACATTTTCGGTGAAATGAGAAAGAACATGTACTTTCTATTTGTAAGATGTATATTGTATGCACTATTGTATAGCACAATGTTGAACTTTCTACAGCTTATTGTTGCATTTTCCTTTCTTTTTAAGGAAGTTTGTCGTTCAAGACTGTCTTTACGGACTGCGACATTTCCTTCCTTATTGCTGTACACATTGTATCTCTTGTATCTCTTTCTACTATAGACAATTGCAGCTCAAGTAAATCCTTGCGGACTATTACAATTGTCTCCCTAAGCATGTTCCTCTATCTATCCCTTCGCCGATGAATTACTGAAAAATAATTCTAAAAATTAATAATTCTGATATGATATAATAAGAATGTCAAATCTATTGCAATTTGGAAACGTGAGTACATCTTACATATGGCCCTTGTTGCTACACAACGCCCAAACCTTTTATTTGCACTTCTGCCTGCCTCTGCCCTCGGTGTACTTATTAAAGAAAACGTCAGCGTAGCTACACGAAAAAGGGACGCAGCCTGCTAGGACAGCACCGGCCGACGCCAGGAACCCACAACGCAGGAGACGATCAGCAGAAAGCCATATGAGTCCAGAACCGCGAAGGGTTGGGACCACCACATCAGCGACACACTCGCGAGAAAAAAGGCGTGGCAACCCTGCCCCATCATCACCCTGAGGCACCCGACGCCGCTGCCTCGAGGACCGGCAGCTTCCACAACCGTGGGGTCCCGTCGGACAATGGGATGGTCGGTCTTCATTGAAAAGAAAAAGACATTGAGAAGAAAAAGACAACTCTTACTCCCTGCCATTACGCCCTAGGCAATGTCAAGCTACCCCTTTGGTCCAAGTTTTTACTTCCTAGGGTCACGGGGGACAAAATAGCCATGTAACAGACAGACAGACAGCGAGCTTTATATGTGTGTGTGTGTGTGTGTGTGTGTGTGTGTGTGTGTGTGTGTGTGTGTGTGTGGCTGTGTGTATTATATATATATATATATATATATATATATATATATATATATGTGTGTGTGTGTGTGGGGGGGGGGGGGTGGCTGTGTGTATTATATATATATATATATATATATATATATATATATATATATATATGTGTGTGTGTATGTGTGTGTGTGCGTGTGTGTGTGTGTGTATGTGTGTGTGTGTGTGTGTGTGTGTGTTCGATGCCCAACAAGCACATTTCTATTCGGTTTACAAATTAAATACCTATCAGCTTTTTATGTATGTGTGCGTGTGCCTATCTGTGTGCAAATGAATATGCACACATGTATATCTGCCAAACTAATTTAAGTTTTGATGCTTTAACGTCTATTGAATTTCCAGGCGTGTGAATCCATCAGCATACCAAACACTATTAAAAGAGCAAACCATCCAGCGACCGCTATTACACGTCAGGGCAGCCGTACATAAATAAATGAACGATGTGACAAATTATTGCTTCGCTCTGAATATAGGCGGAGCATAGAGGCCGGAACGCTCCGTGTGAGAGATAGGAGGCTCACGGAATAGGTGCGCGTCTATGTATGTCTGTTAGTTAGTATTATCATTATCATTGCTATTATCATTATGATTATTATCATTATCGTTATAATGATTATTATCATTATTGCGATTTTTATTATTATTATTGTAATTAGTGATAATAGTAGTTGAACTATGAGCATCGTTATAATTATCATTGTTAATGTTATTATTAATGTGATTTTCATAATTATTATCGACAATATTAATATTATTATCACTATTATTAACATTGTTATCATTATCATTTCTTTTTTCATTGTTTAATGTAATCATTATCATTGTTGTTGTTGATGCTGTCAGTTGATGAATGTGATTATGATTATTATTATAAGAACTGTCATTAGTATTATCTTTATTGTCATTATTAGTATCATTATCAGCCTCATCCTCATTATCAGTATTATCATGTTTATTGTTAGTACCATCATCACCATCATTATTATTACTAGCAGTAGAAGTATTGTTATTATCATATAATTATCATAATTATTATTACCATTATTACTATTATTATCGTTATTTTTATCATTTTAATCGTCATTAATACCATTATCATTAACAGTGTTATCATTATTATAATAATCATTATTATCATAATTATCATAATAATCATTATTATCATTATTATCATTATCATCATAATCATCATCATCATCATCATAGATACTAATGCTATTATTATCCTTTTTATCATTATCGTCAATGTTATCATTATCAATATTTGTTTTTCACTGTAATTATTGTAATTGTCATTGTCATTATTAGCCTCATTATTATTACGTAATCAGTATCCTCATTGCTATTAATGTTATGCTTACCATCATCAACAACAACGGTCATTTTCCGCCAATCTCGTGCATGAATAATCAAATTCAGTATGAATGGTAACCTTCATTATGTATAAGTGTAAGGAACAGCAAGAATATTTCGGTTTCACAAAAATGTCAGCCCACATTTGAAAAAAAAAAAAAAAAAAAAAAAAAAAAAAAAAAAGGAAACCAGTAAAATCAAGAAGAAAAAAATGAATCAAATAATTTCACTGAATATTCATATAATACTCAGACACAGAAATAACACAGTTCTGTTTCTAATTGTTTGGCTTGAGTTGTCACTATAATATCGGTTCTATTAGATTAGATGTTCCGATATTTATGCAGATATATGACCTTACAATATTCATGTTTATTGCGTTTAGTATTGGACATTCGACATCACGATAGTTTAATTTTGGAAAATATGAGCACTGTAAAGGTGTACTATAAATTGTAATTAATAAATATTTTTTTTAAAGAGTGTATGTGCGGTTTTGTGTGTGTGTGTTTATGTGTGTGTGTGTGTGTGTGTGTGTGTGTGTGTGTGTGTGTGTGTGTGTGTGTGTGTGTGTGTGTGTGTGTGTGTGTGTGTGTGTGTGTGTGTGTGTGAAGATAGAGACATCGACCTTGTGATGCTTAATTCTAAAAAAAATAAAAGAAAGAAAGAAAGAAGGGTAAATCGAAAGCGATGCTATATTTCCGGCGACTTCAAATTCAAACAACACTCAGTATCCGATTAAAATTCAATTAAGCAGTTTCCCTCTTGCTCCTCTTATCCCCGCCTTCGAAAAAAAAGTAAATAACCAATAATCCTTTATTCATTATCTCTGATATTTATCTATCCACACGCACAAAAGAAGAAGAAACTCTTGGTAGTAAGACCTCCCTTGAACACCGCGTCTTCGGTTCAGTCCCCAAGACAAGTTCTCGTTATTTCCGGGTGGAGTTTCAACACTTATCACTGTGTTGCAGTAGAATCTAGATCATTTCGGTCGTAGAACATTTCGGTCTCTTGCTTCTTTATCAGCCGTTAACGATGAGGATAGGTTTCATTATCTGTTGCATTGTTCTATACATATACAAACACACACACACGCACACACAGACACACATACACGCACACACACACACATGCACACACATGCACACACACACACACACACACACACACACACAGACACACATACACGCACACACACACACATGCACACACATGCACACACACACACACACACACACACACACACACACACACACACACACACACACACACACACACACACACACACACACACACACACACACACAAAAAAAAAAAAAAAAAAAAAAAAAAAAACGCACACACAGACACGCGCGCGCATATATAATTTACACCTTTCCAAGGACCGCTAGCATTGACTTTTCTTAAGCTAAAACTGTGCCCAACCTCTATGAATTCGCCTTTTATACAACCGTTATAATAATTTATTAATCATGGCAGCATTATCCCTGGCCACACGCAGCATGGTCACTTTCTTTCTTTTTTCTTTCATTTTTTCTCTTTTACCGTGTTTATAGTTGCTTTCTTTTGGTTTCTCGTGGTTTCTTTCACTCTACCGCAGCTTTGATTTGTTTAGTCGACCACACTTACCATTTGGTTATATTAATTAACTATATTCCTATCTACAATGGCCTTCCCTCTCTCTCCTCTCCTCGCCCAGCCCCTTTTCCATTCATGTCTCTTTCCTCACACCTTCTTGTTACTCTTTACCTATTTCTTCCTTCGCCCTTCCCCCCACTCCCGACTCTCTCCTACCTCTTACCCTTACCTTAATCCCCACCTACCCCAACACCCAGACCTCCTTACCCCAACTACAACGCCTTCCCCATTTTCCCCACAACCTAATGTCCTTACCCCAACCTCCTTTTCTCCTACACCCGACGCCTCAACCTCCTAGCTTCTATACACGTCCCTACCTGCCCTAATATACCTAACCTCTTCCCTTTCTCCCCAACACCCCGACCTTCTGCCTCCGCACCCCCACCCCCCTTCCTCTGAAGGGGGGTATCGCGGTCGAAATTCCTCCAGACAAATAGGTCCGGATCCGGTCGAGAGCAGCGCTTAAGTGGGACTCCATTAAGGATCGCTTAAGCAGCACCTCGAGGGGCGGCGCCTCGCCCGACGGGAGGGAGATGACCATTATTCAGAGGCCGGGGAGAAGGCAGCGCCCCGGACGTGACCTCGGCGCTCCCCGAGTAAAAACAAAAGCATTAATTACGGCGATCAAGAAGATGCGTGCGTGCGTGCGTGCGTGTGTGTGTGTGTGTGTGTGTGTGTGTGTGTGTGTGTGTGTGTGTGTGTGTGTGTGTGTGTGTGTGTGTGTGTGTGTTTATGGGGCAAGATTTTTTTGTCTGAGAATATAACTTGATGGCACTGAAGAAATATGGTATGCCATAAACTAGTGTGAGTTCCCCGAAACCTAAATCTAAATGCAGGATCAGTAAATTGTGCTTAGTATGTCACCATGTCTTGTGCAAAGTTGGTTTCGTCATTCTCTGTTTTTGGACTAATGAGTGTAAAACAAACACGTCCTCCACAGTTATTATATACAGTACAAAACATCATACATTTGAAAGCGAGCTCAGGCAACATCTTAAATTGCACTTGTATCATTCTAAGCCATCTGTGCGCCTGAGTTCATTCGATGGGGCATGACTTGAGAGGAAGCCAATGAACAATAATGACTATAACATAATATTCCTTCTGAGGTGCTTGAACTCAGCATGAGGTTTGATCCTTTTTTGTATATGACATCTTGCAATACCACAGTTTTGAATTGCATCATGCTTTTTATGTAATTTATCTTGCAAAACACGTGAATGTAGTTCAAGCAACTCTCTGTATGGCTCGTTGTCGGTAATTATTTTGCTTTTTGGATGACAGTAACAAAAAGATCGATTGTCGAGCAAATAATTCCTTGCACTTGAATTCATTGCACGTTCATCGGTTTGCGAAGGGGAACTTGCTTCCAAACAAGACGAAAATTGTTGATTCAGGAGAACTTTCACCTTTAAGATTTAGGGCGAAAAGACGTGCTGAGACAACTTCACTAACATGGCGGTGGTGTGTAAACCACAGCTGCTGAGGCGTGGCCATGACATATCATTTATGTATTTTATGCTCGCATTTAGATGAGTTATTACTTGCATTGGTTGTATCGAACACCAATGATCTCTCATATATTAGTATCCTATTTATAACCATAGGTGATTAGAGGTGGCAGCTTACGTACAATATTTTGAAAATGTGTACAAATAAAAGTTTTGATACAAATTCAATTCTTTGTGGCATTATTACTTACCAGAGTCCATTATTTTGAGATCAGTGATGATCATTGAAAAGACCCTTATAGCTTGATTCTTTCGTTCTCTCAGTCCTTCAATTTCCTTCTCTTGTTTCCCATCGTTCGAGCTTTCCGAATGAAATGCAGCACTACCCCATAATGCATAAACGGGGGCGTAACTGCAGATAGATGCAAGGGGTATGTCGTGTTCTTGCCCAACAAAAGCTCTGTTCCTGCCTCTCCGATTTTCCCCAACAGCTATTGCCATGATAACTACAGAAAAGTATTGGAAGATTTTCTTTTCGTTCGATTCCAGTGGGCCTTGTAATTCACCAATGATAAATTACAGCACCGTTTTTATCTGTTACTGAAGCGAAGCGAAAATTGGTCACTGAGAAATGATAACTTGCAAGAAGGCTTTTTTCGCACTAACGACGTCTTTACCTGGTCAACACTTTGGAAATTCAAGAAAATAAGATTTAAAACAACTTTCCCACAGTCAAAGTGAAATTTTGTGTGTTTAACCGAATTCATCGATTGGAGAAATGACTTATATTTTTCATTGCTCATAAAAACCTACAGTATCATGGTACAAAGCTGACAAGTATTAGGAAAATGTCTTTGTTTTTTTTAATTAATTCCTAACTTGTCCCTTTTCCTTTTAGAAATGTAACGGTGTCATTGGTATCACTGTATGTTTTCATGAATACTTTATACTTTATGATAAAATGATAGCACTTGTCCATAATCTCTTGTTCAATGTTAGCTTCCGAACACATTCAAATCTCATGGATTTTACATTTGTGTGTATATATACACACGTGTGTGTATATAAAAGACATTGTGCATATATTGATATATATATATATATATATATATATATATATATATATATATATATACATATATATATATATATTTGTGTCTGTGTATATATATATACATATATATATACAAACACAAATATATCTATCTCTATATATGTACTATTTTTTTTTTTTTATATATACACACACGTATACAGTTCATTGTTTCAACACATTTGCAGTGTGTGTGTGTGTGTGTGTGTGTGTTATGAATGTGTCCCTGTGGAACTATTTACCCGAATTAATATGAACACCAGCCGTCCCTCCTCGCCGCGAGCAAAGCCGTCCAGCAGCGGAGAGCAGGTCCTGACCCCCCCCCCCTCCCCCCTCCTGCCTCATCTCGTTGGAGTGACGTCATATCCGCCGAGGGATGAGGGATGGGGAGGGAAAAAACAGGAAACGATGATCGACAAGCAGCAGCGACACAAAGGAGAAGAGAGGAGAAAAACGGAATGCGCACACGACAAACACGGCTTTTTCCCCTCGGAAGCTTATATCATTCAGGTTTTATTATATATATCGCTTTTTGGAAAATCTTGAAATTCTGAAACATTTCTTAAAGAAAAATCAAGCGTCCATCATACACAGACATGCAGACACACACACATACACACACAGGGAAACACAAGACACACACACACACGCACACACATACGCGTGTGGTGTGTGTGTGTGTGTGTGTGTGTGTGTGTGTGTGTGTGTGTGCATATTTATAAATATATATATAAATATATGTATGTACATATATATGTGTGTGTGTGTGTGTGTGTGTGTGTGTGTGTGTGTGTGTGTGTGTGTGTGTGTGTGTGTGTGTGTGTGTGTGTGTGTGCGTGTATGTGTGTATATATATATATATATATATATATATAAATATATTTATATATATATACACACACACACATTGTGGCTACTCTCCACTTTAGAACCCCCCGTCGCTCCAATACCTTAGAGTGTTTCATGTGGACAGATTGAGAGAGGGTGAGTGTGCCCGGGGGGTTTGCTGAGGCTATCTCTGGTCGTCTCACAGCATTCGAGGGCCTGACGGACCCTGTTCTTCTGTGGGACACCTTCAAGCGTGAAACGCTCGATGCAACCCAAGAAGCGATTGGTGAACGCCCAAGAGCAAGACAGAATTTCATCTCGCAGGAGACACAGATGCTTGTCGTGCGCCTCGATTGTCACAACTTGTATCATTCTCTGGTGCGCAGGACTAGGTCACTGCTGAGAAGGGATAAGGAACAGTTTATCAGGAATCTTGCAGAAGAGGTCGAAAGCCATTTCCTAGTAAATGACCTTCGTCCTGCCTACCAAGCCCTGAGAAACCTGAACTCCAAGCCCTCCTCACAAACGACTGCAGTCCACTCAGCAAATGGCCATATAATCTCAGATCGTGATGGGGTGCGTGTGCGTTGTGCTGAGTAATTTGAGCAGTTGTACGAGGTTAATCCACCAAAAATTAACTTGGAGGCGGGTAATATCGAGATTCCTTTGCCAGACCCACCCATCAGCGAGGTTCCACCCTCCCTGACTGAATCCAGGGAAGCGATCTCCAAGCTGAAGAGTGGTAAAGCAGCAGGTGTTTGCAGCTTCCTAGCTGAACTGTTAAAGGTTGGTGGAGAACCTATGGCAAGGGGCTTGCATGCTGCCATCTAGCAGACAGATACCATTCCCCCTGACCTGCTGAGGGGTGTGGTCATCCCTCTCTGGAAGGGGAGAGGGGATAGGTGGGACTGCAGCAATCACAGAGGCATTACACTACTCAGTATACCAGGCAAGGTACTCGTGCACATCCTTCTGAGACGTATCAGAGATCACCTACTGAGGCACCAAAGGCCGTAGCAATCTGGATTCACTCCTGGTAAGTCCACAATAGACCGCATCC
>NC_061822.1:45430518-45445518 GCF_019202785.1 Penaeus chinensis | reverse complement strand
CATTCAGCACACACATTCTGTATTTTCCTTCCACCCTCTTCTCATACAACATTCACACCCCCAGACACAACACACACGGTTCCCGAACCTACTAATCGGGTGGTGGCAGCGTGACGTAGGCCTGGAACCTTACATCTGTTCACTGCAGACGATCTTTTCCTGAATAGTTTTATTCTTATTCTCGGTCGACCCCGAACTCAACCAGATACATAAAAATCTACTTGGTCTACGCCCCGCTACAACTGTCTTTTTGGTAGGCAGCGGTGGGATAGAACAGTATTTTTATTATAAAGTGCCTGGTCAAGCCTTTGTGCAATCCATCGCAAGCCAAGTAACAGGTTGCAGAGTAAGTGCTGGTACGCAAAATGCCTCGTACACGCAATAGCGCTTTAGGAGAACCCACTAATGAGTCCTCGGGTTCCTCTGCAAACACCCTCCTTGAGGTCCCCGACTTTTCTCGAGCAGATAACGCTCAAACCCGTGACCACTTCTCGCTCTCGATGTACGAGGAACTGGTGGATAAATTTGAGCGGCTTAATTCTCGGTTCGGTATCCTGGAAGGGCAGTACGCCAATATCGTGCGATTACTGGAGTCCAGGACATCCGAACCTCCCTCTCACGCTCGACCACCAGCTGCGGCCTCTGCATCGCAGGCGGAAGCGGGGGTGCATACGGTCACGACTGACTACTCGTCTCAGCGAGTCCCCGTCAACCCACGTCCGCTGGACCAGGGCATAACCCTACGCGACCCGATCCCGCCTTACAGGGCGGAGGTCCCAGCCAGCCAGCCTCTTCGGAGGAATCAGGAGTTGGAAACCTGGTTGCGACACGTTGAGCAGGCCCATCCTTACGGGACGGATGAGGCTCTGATCCGCGCCGCCCGTGCTAGCTGCAGGGGGACGGCGGACATCGTCATTAACTCCCCAGTTTTCGACGGGATTGGGACCTGGGACGAGTTTAAGGAGAACCTTCGGCAACGTCTCCGGGGGACGTGCTCGTCAATGGAGTACCTACGGCATTTGGGGTCGTACGTACTTGATGACACTTCCCCTAGGGACTTTTATCTCGCGGTCGAAACCATGGTTTACCAAGGTATGCGGGATTATCCTGGGGAACTCGGACCAGCTGAACCTCTGATGCGGAGAACTTTTCTCCAGGGACTCCCACCCTGGCTGCGGGAAAAGATCCTGCTGGTAGAGGATCAGCCGCTTTACCGAGTGGTCGAAGCAGCCCAAAAAGTCTGGTACCATCGCCACTATGCTGGGAGGGTAGAGAAACCCTTGGTCAGTTTTTCGAGCGAGTCAGGGCCTAAACCTCGCTCCTCTACTCCTCGGGAGGGTCGATCTCCGGCAGCTTCTCCTCCGGTGGATCCCCTGGCCGACTTACCGGTACGCACTCGAGAACCCCGACGCTGGTGTCCCCTCCATCAGGTGACTACGCATGATGCTTCCGAGTGTC
Organism: Penaeus chinensis; assembly: GCF_019202785.1. Classification (NCBI taxonomy): domain Eukaryota; kingdom Metazoa; phylum Arthropoda; class Malacostraca; order Decapoda; family Penaeidae; genus Penaeus; species Penaeus chinensis. Next base: position 45,444,060 of record NC_061822.1, on the reverse strand, counting down.
GTGCGGTGCGGGAGGGTAATCAGTGCACCCGGTGTGGCCGCCGAGGGCATGTGGCTGGACGGTGCTTTTTTCGTACAGAACAGCGTAGCACACCGCCCGACAGAACACAACAACCACAACCACAACGAACCAGAGATAGTTATGATGGTGGACGCCGAAGGGAACGACAGTTCCACGGAACCGGAGCTCCCCGAGGAACAGATTCAGGCGGGACAGCCGCTGTTGAATTGTGTGGTTGCTGGGACTAAGGTCCTGGCTTTTCTTGATTCAGGAAGTGAGGCAACGGTGGTGAAGGAATCCTGTTTCAGGAGGATTTCCAACGCCCCGCTCTCACCTCACCCGCGTGGTCTCAAGGGGGCATCTGGGGCCGCGTTGGACATCAAGGGCAGGGCAACCCTTGAGTTTAATTTTTCCCGAGCCTGTAAGTGCCGGCACTCGGTGTTCGTGGTGGACGACGACACCAGGTTTCCAGCCGAGGTGCTTATAGGTGTAGATTTGCTACGAAGATTTAATTTTAAGTTGAATCTCTCCCCTGCTCCAGGGGCTAGTTTTGCCACCTTCAATGGGGCCCGACTCGGTGTTTCATTTTCGGGTGCCGGGTCCCTCGGTATCCTGACATACCACGAACCAGGGACCGTAATACGTTGCTGTAGTACGGGCGACGGGGACCGAGAAGGTGCAGTGAGATGCGTGCGGAGAGTCACTTGTCCTCCTCGGACAGGGCGATTCGTGCGATGTTTTGTAAACGGCGGGAAGGACGGACTGGCTTGTGTTGAGAGCGACACTGCTAAGATTCTGGTACCTCGTTCGTTGGTGGACCTCTCCCTACCGGAGGTTGACGTTTGGGTCGTCAATGATCAGGGAGCTCCGATTGAGATCGAGCAAGGATTCGTCCTCGGCTATGCGGCGATCGTGGAGGAGGTTTCACCTAATCGTCTTGAATACGACGCGGAATCTAGGGACCAGGATTCCGGCGTCAACATGGAAGATGTGGGCTTATGCTTCGGGGATAGTCGGGGAGCTTTGGGCATGGCTTCCCCGACTCCTATCGATGATGGAAACGAACCGGGTGTTCTGATGGCGGGCTTTGAGGACCGGTTCGATTTCACATATGGACTTAATGACTTTGGCTACAACACGGATGGCGGCAGCTTATATGAGCCATGGGACCCTGGGTCTGACTGGGACGAGTAGAGGGCAAGCCACTCTTCCTTAGCTTCCGCTCGCCATTATCTTCCTTCTTTCAGAGCCCCAGCGGAATGCATGCTGTCCCGTGTCAATTACCAGTCTTTCCCATAACACAACCCTTTATGGCTTGGATCCTAACACGCTTGCAGCCTGTTCTCTTTCAGAGCCTCGCCTTCATCCTGGCCGTGGAATCGGGATTAGTCTTGACGGTAGCCAACCCGACAACACGTTACTAATCCCGTCTTTTCCCTGCTAATCTAGCCATGTTCAGTCATCCTGTTTCTCCTACTTCTTTCTAATCTATTTTCTACTTTTCAGATCATCTCCAGATGGACGGCAGCCGGGCCTAGCAGCCAGCTTCTGTTCTGTGGAGTGATCCTACGTCTGGTAGTTCACACCCGCACTTGAGCCACGCGGGATTTCTTGTTTTCTCACCTCTCTGGCAGGGTCACACTGTTGTCACCAATGTCCTGGATGTCTGCAAGACCCTATGCAGATAAGATTTATTAATTTTAAGTTTGGCCAAGCTATGCTTCGTCTTTAGGACTCAGTCCCGAGAGTCCTCCTGGAGCGATTAAAGACCCCGATCGACAGTGTCCCGGAGCTGAGGTCGGTCTACGCTTTTTCCCCATGACGGGAACGTAGAGTTGGACTTTGTACAGACCTGTAGGAATCTATCTTTTCTACGGAGTATTCTTATAAATAGTACCCTTTCCTATCATCCTCTTAACCTTCTCTACCTTCCCTATCCTAGTAGTATAGTACAACACCAGGTTTTGTTTGGCTTCATAGCGCCTTGGCGCCTTACACCTATTAACACATGTTATTATTTGTATTTTTGCCATTTTGTTTGTGTATATGTGCTAATAGAATTGGAGTTCCACCAGCTTCATCATGTTTCCGTTTTCGTTTTGTTTTTATTTTGTATGTTCATGTTATTAAGCTTAAGGTATTTCTTAGTTTTAAGGTCTAATCTTAGTCATCGTTTTATAATATTTAATCGTCGAGGTTCCTCTACTAGCTTCTCAGAGCAATGACATTCCAGAGCTGTTTCAGGACCGAACCCATGACTTCATGTCATTGCCTCCATGGAGGTCTCTCTGTTTGGGTAAGCTCTAATGATCCCTTTAACAGGTCGCCTGAGAAAGCTGAAACTGTACATATGGAGATATTACATCTCCCTCGACACCCACTAATTAATCTTAAGCCAGATCCTCCACTGGATCCTCTCGGCGCTGTACATAAGGTCGTGTGTCACTTATGCACTTAGTAATGTAGTGTGTTAGAACACACCGGGCCCAAAGAATAAAACCAGTATGTCTAATACACTCTTGTCTCCGCAGAGACGACGCTTCGAGGGCTTCCAAGGGGTTCCGCCCCCTTCGGGTCTAAGGCGATTCGTTCGCCAGCTCTCTTACTCAGGTGATGGTGCCAAGTTGATAACGGCTCCAGCTGATCTTCCGCACTGGCGTGCGGGCGCATCCCCATGATGCACCCGCCTTCCGACGTTCCGCACTGGCGTGCGGGCGCATCCCCATGATGCACCCGCCTTCCGATGTTCCGCACTGGCGTGCGGGCGCATCCCCATGATGCACCCGCCTTCCGATGTTCCGCACTGGCGTGCGGGCGCATCCCCATGATGCACCCGCCTTCCGATGTTCCGCACTGGCGTGCGGGCGCATCCTCCTGATGCACCCGCCTTCCGATGTTCCGCACTGGCGTGCGGGCACATCCTCCTGATGCACCCGCCTTCCGATGTTCCGCACTGGCGTGCGGGCGCATCCCCATGATGCACCCGCCTTCCGAGATTCCGCACTGGCGTGCGGGCGCGTCCCCGTGATGCACCCGCTCTCTGACGTTCTGCACTGGTGTGCGGGTGTACTTTGTACGACCGCCTTTCCGATGTCCCCGCTCCACATGCGCACCCGCCTTAGGATAGATCCTGCCGAGATGATGGACCCTGAGATGTTCGCCGACGTGATGGTCTTTGCCCTCTGCACTGCTTCAGAGCCGACTTTCGCTCTGTCCATAACTGCGTCAGAGCCGACTGTTGCTCTGGTTCCTGAGACCTTCCGGGCACCTTTGCTTCTGTCTCTCGATCGTACCTCACGAGAGATGGAACGAGTACCTCGCAGACACACCTGTTATTTAAGGAGTCTCTCCTGCGATACTCGTCTTTCCCGTCCCCTTCTTAGGCGACGCACTGCCCGGGGGAGGTGTTGTAGTGTACGGCTGCGCACTCGCCGACTCTAAGGTCGATCTCGCCTGGACAGACATCGTCCTCGGGCGCCGAGTGGTTGAGGCCACATGCCTGCCTCCTCTACCACGGAACAAAGGACGTGGGGAACTCTACGATGCTGCCATTGACTGGGATGAAACGTCCCGGGCTCCGCTTCCACCGACGATGCAGGCGCACTCGCTGTGCACCCGCACGAGGCTGGTGCTTCACCCGCCATTTACGCCTCGCCCACGTGATTCTAGTGCGACTTCATAAGCCGTGACCAAAGCCATACGAGCCGCCAAATACAGTGTTAAGAACTAATGTGAATATGGTTATAAAAATAACCAAAGAACGTATTTTCAACCAAGTCTCGTTACTTGAATGGCGTTGAAGTCTCCGAGGAAAAATAGAGATTTATTTATTTTCTAAGTCCAATACCGTAGAGAGTTACAGCCCGAAATGCACAATTTTCACGCAAATTGTACATTAACAGTTCTCCTATGTATTCTTTACTTTATTATTATTTGTTTAATATTCTATCTCTTTGGCGACGCTTCCAAAGTGTCAATATAACCCCTGAAGAGAGTAATGGTTATTACATATTTTGGGTGTTTGTTTTTCTCCCCCTCTCTCTTTTCATGGTAGTTCGGGTCCTTTGGGTTGTTTGGACTACCGAACTATCGGGTTGGTCTTCCAAAGCTTTGCCTATCTTTTTCTTTTCGCGCCATGCTTATGGGGAAGACAGTTCGGTCCTGACTTCTATGCTGGACAGTGGTTCCGCTCCCGGTATTGTGCTCGCTTTGGATTTACTTCGTTTGGAATTACCTCGCTTGGGATTTACCTCGCTTCGCGCCAGGGTTGACGAATCCGTGTTTTGCAAGCTAAGTATTCTTATGGTTGTGTGTGGAAGACACCTGGTCTCTATTGGACTTTAGCGTGTGTCATACTGCACTACTATTTGCAACGTGCACTCTCTTCCACGAAAATCCAAAGCAGCCCTTTGATTTCACAAAGGGTCAGAGCATACAAAGGACCACTCACATAGAAGAGACACTGCTTGAGGATCCGTACCTCCAGTGTGCCATTTCCTAATTTAAGCTGAGTTATTACTTAGTTTTTTGTTGTTGTTGTTTTTATGATTGGTTGTTTCTTTTCTTTTTCCTTTTCCCCAGCTTGAGGATCCGTACCTCCTGGGAGAAAGATCTTCCACATTCTCGCCCGTATTTTAAGGGCCGTTTTAGCTTGTCTTTGCCGTTCTTTTGTTTATTTGTTTTACTTTGCCTTGGTCGATTCCTGCCTGACCTTGTGGGTGTTCAGGCAGTCTTCGTGATATATGACCTTTTGGTGTTATATTTTATTTACTTGGCTTCCGACGCTAGGTAAATTTCTTACATCTTTTCCTGTCGTTACACAAGTGTTTTTATTCAGAGTTCCTCAGCACTATTCTTTTATGTTAATCTCCATTTTGGGTTGGAGATTAATTTGTTTAAATTAGGGTTAGTGTATTTTTTTTTCGTGCTAATACTCTGTTTAAAAATACTTACGAGTTGGGACGCCAACTTAGGGGTAAATGTTCGTGAGTTATTTTTTTTAACATCTGGTGTTGATTTCCACGTACATCACCCCCGCTGTGATTAAATTGGTGATGTACGCAACTATCAATTTCTCATGACTGAATCATTTGTAGACCTCCCTAATGAGTGTAACCTTTTAAATAAACATCATACCGTCATAGAACTTTCACTCAGTCCCAGTCAGGAAAACAAACGACATCTGTGTTAAGTTCTGGTTTTGACTAAAGCTGAATGCTTAACGTTCTTGGACTTGGGTCTCCTAAACAGCACATTGCTGGTTACTCTACCTCGCAACCCTGAAAGGCTGTAAAAAGGCTAGATGAATCAGAGTATATTAAGCTGATATTCTAGAATAGATCATAACTTTGCTACACCTGGGTTCCCACTTCCAGCAGGTGGATGCTCAATCCGAAGGGAAGAGGAAGAATTCTATGATCTTGCTTTTTCTTCCATACACGTCCACGCAGACGCTCAGCCTACGCTATCTCCCTTTTCACATTTACACACTTAAACATCCAACATTCAGCACACACATTCTGTATTTTCCTTCCACCCTCTTCTCATACAACATTCACACCCCCAGACACAACACACACGGTTCCCGAACCTACTAATCGGGTGGTGGCAGCGTGACGTAGGCCTGGAACCTTACATCTGTTCACTGCAGACGATCTTTTCCTGAATAGTTTTATTCTTATTCTCGGTCGACCCCGAACTCAACCAGATACATAAAAATCTACTTGGTCTACGCCCCGCTACAACTGTCTTTTTGGTAGGCAGCGGTGGGATAGAACAGTATTTTTATTATAAAGTGCCTGGTCAAGCCTTTGTGCAATCCATCGCAAGCCAAGTAACAGGTTGCAGAGTAAGTGCTGGTACGCAAAATGCCTCGTACACGCAATAGCGCTTTAGGAGAACCCACTAATGAGTCCTCGGGTTCCTCTGCAAACACCCTCCTTGAGGTCCCCGACTTTTCTCGAGCAGATAACGCTCAAACCCGTGACCACTTCTCGCTCTCGATGTACGAGGAACTGGTGGATAAATTTGAGCGGCTTAATTCTCGGTTCGGTATCCTGGAAGGGCAGTACGCCAATATCGTGCGATTACTGGAGTCCAGGACATCCGAACCTCCCTCTCACGCTCGACCACCAGCTGCGGCCTCTGCATCGCAGGCGGAAGCGGGGGTGCATACGGTCACGACTGACTACTCGTCTCAGCGAGTCCCCGTCAACCCACGTCCGCTGGACCAGGGCATAACCCTACGCGACCCGATCCCGCCTTACAGGGCGGAGGTCCCAGCCAGCCAGCCTCTTCGGAGGAATCAGGAGTTGGAAACCTGGTTGCGACACGTTGAGCAGGCCCATCCTTACGGGACGGATGAGGCTCTGATCCGCGCCGCCCGTGCTAGCTGCAGGGGGACGGCGGACATCGTCATTAACTCCCCAGTTTTCGACGGGATTGGGACCTGGGACGAGTTTAAGGAGAACCTTCGGCAACGTCTCCGGGGGACGTGCTCGTCAATGGAGTACCTACGGCATTTGGGGTCGTACGTACTTGATGACACTTCCCCTAGGGACTTTTATCTCGCGGTCGAAACCATGGTTTACCAAGGTATGCGGGATTATCCTGGGGAACTCGGACCAGCTGAACCTCTGATGCGGAGAACTTTTCTCCAGGGACTCCCACCCTGGCTGCGGGAAAAGATCCTGCTGGTAGAGGATCAGCCGCTTTACCGAGTGGTCGAAGCAGCCCAAAAAGTCTGGTACCATCGCCACTATGCTGGGAGGGTAGAGAAACCCTTGGTCAGTTTTTCGAGCGAGTCAGGGCCTAAACCTCGCTCCTCTACTCCTCGGGAGGGTCGATCTCCGGCAGCTTCTCCTCCGGTGGATCCCCTGGCCGACTTACCGGTACGCACTCGAGAACCCCGACGCTGGTGTCCCCTCCATCAGGTGACTACGCATGATGCTTCCGAGTGTCGTGCGGTGCGGGAGGGTAATCAGTGCACCCGGTGTGGCCGCCGAGGGCATGTGGCTGGACGGTGCTTTTTTCGTACAGAACAGCGTAGCACACCGCCCGACAGAACACAACAACCACAACCACAACGAACCAGAGATAGTTATGATGGTGGACGCCGAAGGGAACGACAGTTCCACGGAACCGGAGCTCCCCGAGGAACAGATTCAGGCGGGACAGCCGCTGTTGAATTGTGTGGTTGCTGGGACTAAGGTCCTGGCTTTTCTTGATTCAGGAAGTGAGGCAACGGTGGTGAAGGAATCCTGTTTCAGGAGGATTTCCAACGCCCCGCTCTCACCTCACCCGCGTGGTCTCAAGGGGGCATCTGGGGCCGCGTTGGACATCAAGGGCAGGGCAACCCTTGAGTTTAATTTTTCCCGAGCCTGTAAGTGCCGGCACTCGGTGTTCGTGGTGGACGACGACACCAGGTTTCCAGCCGAGGTGCTTATAGGTGTAGATTTGCTACGAAGATTTAATTTTAAGTTGAATCTCTCCCCTGCTCCAGGGGCTAGTTTTGCCACCTTCAATGGGGCCCGACTCGGTGTTTCATTTTCGGGTGCCGGGTCCCTCGGTATCCTGACATACCACGAACCAGGGACCGTAATACGTTGCTGTAGTACGGGCGACGGGGACCGAGAAGGTGCAGTGAGATGCGTGCGGAGAGTCACTTGTCCTCCTCGGACAGGGCGATTCGTGCGATGTTTTGTAAACGGCGGGAAGGACGGACTGGCTTGTGTTGAGAGCGACACTGCTAAGATTCTGGTACCTCGTTCGTTGGTGGACCTCTCCCTACCGGAGGTTGACGTTTGGGTCGTCAATGATCAGGGAGCTCCGATTGAGATCGAGCAAGGATTCGTCCTCGGCTATGCGGCGATCGTGGAGGAGGTTTCACCTAATCGTCTTGAATACGACGCGGAATCTAGGGACCAGGATTCCGGCGTCAACATGGAAGATGTGGGCTTATGCTTCGGGGATAGTCGGGGAGCTTTGGGCATGGCTTCCCCGACTCCTATCGATGATGGAAACGAACCGGGTGTTCTGATGGCGGGCTTTGAGGACCGGTTCGATTTCACATATGGACTTAATGACTTTGGCTACAACACGGATGGCGGCAGCTTATATGAGCCATGGGACCCTGGGTCTGACTGGGACGAGTAGAGGGCAAGCCACTCTTCCTTAGCTTCCGCTCGCCATTATCTTCCTTCTTTCAGAGCCCCAGCGGAATGCATGCTGTCCCGTGTCAATTACCAGTCTTTCCCATAACACAACCCTTTATGGCTTGGATCCTAACACGCTTGCAGCCTGTTCTCTTTCAGAGCCTCGCCTTCATCCTGGCCGTGGAATCGGGATTAGTCTTGACGGTAGCCAACCCGACAACACGTTACTAATCCCGTCTTTTCCCTGCTAATCTAGCCATGTTCAGTCATCCTGTTTCTCCTACTTCTTTCTAATCTATTTTCTACTTTTCAGATCATCTCCAGATGGACGGCAGCCGGGCCTAGCAGCCAGCTTCTGTTCTGTGGAGTGATCCTACGTCTGGTAGTTCACACCCGCACTTGAGCCACGCGGGATTTCTTGTTTTCTCACCTCTCTGGCAGGGTCACACTGTTGTCACCAATGTCCTGGATGTCTGCAAGACCCTATGCAGATAAGATTTATTAATTTTAAGTTTGGCCAAGCTATGCTTCGTCTTTAGGACTCAGTCCCGAGAGTCCTCCTGGAGCGATTAAAGACCCCGATCGACAGTGTCCCGGAGCTGAGGTCGGTCTACGCTTTTTCCCCATGACGGGAACGTAGAGTTGGACTTTGTACAGACCTGTAGGAATCTATCTTTTCTACGGAGTATTCTTATAAATAGTACCCTTTCCTATCATCCTCTTAACCTTCTCTACCTTCCCTATCCTAGTAGTATAGTACAACACCAGGTTTTGTTTGGCTTCATAGCGCCTTGGCGCCTTACACCTATTAACACATGTTATTATTTGTATTTTTGCCATTTTGTTTGTGTATATGTGCTAATAGAATTGGAGTTCCACCAGCTTCATCATGTTTCCGTTTTCGTTTTGTTTTTATTTTGTATGTTCATGTTATTAAGCTTAAGGTATTTCTTAGTTTTAAGGTCTAATCTTAGTCATCGTTTTATAATATTTAATCGTCGAGGTTCCTCTACTAGCTTCTCAGAGCAATGACATTCCAGAGCTGTTTCAGGACCGAACCCATGACTTCATGTCATTGCCTCCATGGAGGTCTCTCTGTTTGGGTAAGCTCTAATGATCCCTTTAACAGGTCGCCTGAGAAAGCTGAAACTGTACATATGGAGATATTACATCTCCCTCGACACCCACTAATTAATCTTAAGCCAGATCCTCCACTGGATCCTCTCGGCGCTGTACATAAGGTCGTGTGTCACTTATGCACTTAGTAATGTAGTGTGTTAGAACACACCGGGCCCAAAGAATAAAACCAGTATGTCTAATACACTCTTGTCTCCGCAGAGACGACGCTTCGAGGGCTTCCAAGGGGTTCCGCCCCCTTCGGGTCTAAGGCGATTCGTTCGCCAGCTCTCTTACTCAGGTGATGGTGCCAAGTTGATAACGGCTCCAGCTGATCTTCCGCACTGGCGTGCGGGCGCATCCCCATGATGCACCCGCCTTCCGACGTTCCGCACTGGCGTGCGGGCGCATCCCCATGATGCACCCGCCTTCCGATGTTCCGCACTGGCGTGCGGGCGCATCCCCATGATGCACCCGCCTTCCGATGTTCCGCACTGGCGTGCGGGCGCATCCCCATGATGCACCCGCCTTCCGATGTTCCGCACTGGCGTGCGGGCGCATCCTCCTGATGCACCCGCCTTCCGATGTTCCGCACTGGCGTGCGGGCACATCCTCCTGATGCACCCGCCTTCCGATGTTCCGCACTGGCGTGCGGGCGCATCCCCATGATGCACCCGCCTTCCGAGATTCCGCACTGGCGTGCGGGCGCGTCCCCGTGATGCACCCGCTCTCTGACGTTCTGCACTGGTGTGCGGGTGTACTTTGTACGACCGCCTTTCCGATGTCCCCGCTCCACATGCGCACCCGCCTTAGGATAGATCCTGCCGAGATGATGGACCCTGAGATGTTCGCCGACGTGATGGTCTTTGCCCTCTGCACTGCTTCAGAGCCGACTTTCGCTCTGTCCATAACTGCGTCAGAGCCGACTGTTGCTCTGGTTCCTGAGACCTTCCGGGCACCTTTGCTTCTGTCTCTCGATCGTACCTCACGAGAGATGGAACGAGTACCTCGCAGACACACCTGTTATTTAAGGAGTCTCTCCTGCGATACTCGTCTTTCCCGTCCCCTTCTTAGGCGACGCACTGCCCGGGGGAGGTGTTGTAGTGTACGGCTGCGCACTCGCCGACTCTAAGGTCGATCTCGCCTGGACAGACATCGTCCTCGGGCGCCGAGTGGTTGAGGCCACATGCCTGCCTCCTCTACCACGGAACAAAGGACGTGGGGAACTCTACGATGCTGCCATTGACTGGGATGAAACGTCCCGGGCTCCGCTTCCACCGACGATGCAGGCGCACTCGCTGTGCACCCGCACGAGGCTGGTGCTTCACCCGCCATTTACGCCTCGCCCACGTGATTCTAGTGCGACTTCATAAGCCGTGACCAAAGCCATACGAGCCGCCAAATACAGTGTTAAGAACTAATGTGAATATGGTTATAAAAATAACCAAAGAACGTATTTTCAACCAAGTCTCGTTACTTGAATGGCGTTGAAGTCTCCGAGGAAAAATAGAGATTTATTTATTTTCTAAGTCCAATACCGTAGAGAGTTACAGCCCGAAATGCACAATTTTCACGCAAATTGTACATTAACAGTTCTCCTATGTATTCTTTACTTTATTATTATTTGTTTAATATTCTATCTCTTTGGCGACGCTTCCAAAGTGTCAATATAACCCCTGAAGAGAGTAATGGTTATTACATATTTTGGGTGTTTGTTTTTCTCCCCCTCTCTCTTTTCATGGTAGTTCGGGTCCTTTGGGTTGTTTGGACTACCGAACTATCGGGTTGGTCTTCCAAAGCTTTGCCTATCTTTTTCTTTTCGCGCCATGCTTATGGGGAAGACAGTTCGGTCCTGACTTCTATGCTGGACAGTGGTTCCGCTCCCGGTATTGTGCTCGCTTTGGATTTACTTCGTTTGGAATTACCTCGCTTGGGATTTACCTCGCTTCGCGCCAGGGTTGACGAATCCGTGTTTTGCAAGCTAAGTATTCTTATGGTTGTGTGTGGAAGACACCTGGTCTCTATTGGACTTTAGCGTGTGTCATACTGCACTACTATTTGCAACGTGCACTCTCTTCCACGAAAATCCAAAGCAGCCCTTTGATTTCACAAAGGGTCAGAGCATACAAAGGACCACTCACATAGAAGAGACACTGCTTGAGGATCCGTACCTCCAGTGTGCCATTTCCTAATTTAAGCTGAGTTATTACTTAGTTTTTTGTTGTTGTTGTTTTTATGATTGGTTGTTTCTTTTCTTTTTCCTTTTCCCCAGCTTGAGGATCCGTACCTCCTGGGAGAAAGATCTTCCACATTCTCGCCCGTATTTTAAGGGCCGTTTTAGCTTGTCTTTGCCGTTCTTTTGTTTATTTGTTTTACTTTGCCTTGGTCGATTCCTGCCTGACCTTGTGGGTGTTCAGGCAGTCTTCGTGATATATGACCTTTTGGTGTTATATTTTATTTACTTGGCTTCCGACGCTAGGTAAATTTCTTACATCTTTTCCTGTCGTTACACAAGTGTTTTTATTCAGAGTTCCTCAGCACTATTCTTTTATGTTAATCTCCATTTTGGGTTGGAGATTAATTTGTTTAAATTAGGGTTAGTGTATTTTTTTTTCGTGCTAATACTCTGTTTAAAAATACTTACGAGTTGGGACGCCAACTTAGGGGTAAATGTTCGTGAGTTATTTTTTTTAACATCTGGTGTTGATTTCCACGTACATCACCCCCGCTGTGATTAAATTGGTGATGTACGCAACTATCAATTTCTCATGACTGAATCATTTGTAGACCTCCCTAATGAGTGTAACCTTTTAAATAAACATCATACCGTCATAGAACTTTCACTCAGTCCCAGTCAGGAAAACAAACGACATCTGTGTTAAGTTCTGGTTTTGACTAAAGCTGAATGCTTAACGTTCTTGGACTTGGGTCTCCTAAACAGCACATTGCTGGTTACTCTACCTCGCAACCCTGAAAGGCTGTAAAAAGGCTAGATGAATCAGAGTATATTAAGCTGATATTCTAGAATAGATCATAACTTTGCTACACCTGGGTTCCCACTTCCAGCAGGTGGATGCTCAATCCGAAGGGAAGAGGAAGAATTCTATGATCTTGCTTTTTCTTCCATACACGTCCACGCAGACGCTCAGCCTACGCTATCTCCCTTTTCACATTTACACACTTAAACATCCAACATTCAGCACACACATTCTGTATTTTCCTTCCACCCTCTTCTCATACAACATTCACACCCCCAGACACAACACACACGGTTCCCGAACCTACTAATCGGGTGGTGGCAGCGTGACGTAGGCCTGGAACCTTACATCTGTTCACTGCAGACGATCTTTTCCTGAATAGTTTTATTCTTATTCTCGGTCGACCCCGAACTCAACCAGATACATAAAAATCTACTTGGTCTACGCCCCGCTACAATTATTATTATTATTATTATTATCATTATCATTATTATTATTATTCATTATTATTATTATTATTATTATCATTATTATCATCATTATTAGTATCATCATTATCATTATTTTCAACACTATTACCACTATCATTATTGTCATCATCATCATCATCATTATCTTTATCATTGTTGCTATTATTATTATGATTCTTTTCATTATTATTATCATTATCATTATCATTATCATTATCATTATCATCATCATTATCAAAATTATCCTTATTATTATTTATTATTATGTTTTATTATCATTAATATGTTTGTAAAATATCATCATCACTATAATCATTATAAACTTAATCGCTTCAGCAGATGGCATTTCCATAATTTATATCATAATCATTATTTTTATTATCATCGTTGTCATTATCAATGTTATCATCCTTATTATCATTATATCATTAATATCATTATTATTATTATTACCATTATTATTATTATTATTATTATTATTATTATTATCATTATTATTATTATTATTATCACTATTATTATCCTTATCATTATTATCATTATTATCACTACTGTCATTATCATTATTGGTCTAATATAATTATTGTCATAATCATTTTGATTTTTTATTATCATCATTATTATTATTATTATTATTATTATCATTATTATTGTTTTTATTATTAATATCATTATTATATTATTATCATTATTATTATTATCATCATTATCATCATTATTACCATTATTATTACCATTATTATTACTGTTGTTATCATTATTATTTTCATAATTATTCTCATTATTGTTATTATCATTACTTTTATTTTTTTGTCATTATTATTA
>NC_061822.1:45385518-45388018 GCF_019202785.1 Penaeus chinensis | reverse complement strand
CACCGTTCCACTGCTTTCATCCATCCCATTACAAACCCGAGTGGATCCTCCTAAATACACCCTTTGTACTTACCCTTAGGTATCCCCTTTATACATTCTCTTGTGAAGGCCATACACCTTTGTACAATACCCATGAACATACACTCCCCTTACACTCCGTCCTTGCTCACCATCTTGCACACGCAAGCACTACTGTTGCAAGCACTTCTATGAATCGCCGACAAACCCTGGAAAAAAGGGGAAACATTTTTTTGTGTTTTTTTTTTATGTTTAGTTTAAGCTTTACATATTTCATGTAACATGTGTTTTCTTTTCTTCACTTTTTTTTTCTTTTCTTTTTTCATCAAATTAGCCTTTTAAGCCGTTCACTTATATATATATATATATATATATATATATATATATATATATATATATATATACGTAGATATATCTATATATGGATTATAATACTAAATATAAGAATCTAAGCTTGAATAAATTGAACATGAAACGTTGCAGTTCAATGGATCAAACCTGTTTAGCGTGTAAAGCTTATTTGAAATTACTTTGTATTTCCGTCGTCAAGTTATTCCTGAAGAGGAAGCGTTATTTTCTTTAGTAGTATTTAACCATTTCCATGACATAGCCAGGTTTGAGGACCGTTTCCAATCGGCTGACTTGATTCTTTTCGAAAACAGCTCTTCCTGGGGGAAAGTTGGTGCACTTCCTTTTCTTATACTTTTGTTTTATGCATTGTTCTGATTAGTAGTTTATACTGACTGGATACAATATATGATCGTTATAGTGATACTTCAGATTAGAACTTCGACCCTCATTTCTTTATTCTAGTAGAACTGAAGATAGTAATTGCATAAATAGAGACATATAAGCATACAAGTGCATACATATTGTATTCTAACAAATATACAAATATACATTGTATCCTAAAGCAAAAAGTAGGTGTATAACTAACTTCCCCAGATTTTCCACCTTAAGAATTGTGTATCTTTATTATACTTCCTTCCAGGCAGAGTTTATTTTGTGTTAGTCGGGAGAAGAGAAATTCAAGTCGGAAAACCTTGGTAAGTTAAGGGTTGTGTGACAGGAGGAAATTGACTACAGCGTGTGGTGGAGGAGGGGAGTCTGTACAGTTAGCTCGTGCCTTTTATATTTTTTCAGTGACTATATACATCTCTGCTACAATATAAGATGTGGAAAAAGAAAGAGGAAGTGAGGAAGGGAGGGAGAGAAGGATGAAGACAATAAGAGAGGGAGAGAGAAAGGCAAAGAGAGTCAGGTACACACACAGGTAGAGAGAAAGAATAAAGACAAACAGAGCCAACGAGACTTGCAACGCTAATTGATAACATTTACGCAAATGGATTTCAAGATCTCTCCTTCCCTAATGCGGCAAGTATTTAACATTCACCTTTTCTATATGGTGTTTCTGCACTAATTGCATCTCAGCATTGCATTCCGGTTTAACTCCGGTTTATGTCACAAATGCAGATTGTATTGAACGATGGTCAAGATATATAATAATCATTTATTCAACCCCTATTTTTTTCACAAGACTTTTCTTAAAGTGAAGCAGCCAACCTTGATGAGAAACAAAAATGAAATCTCATCATCCTTTTTTTCAGCACGAACTTCAGCATGAGAAAGTATTAGAAAAAAAACGTTTCAGCCCTCCTGCCTCGTGTTCGGCTCTAAATCACACCTCATTAACCCTCTTCAGTGAAATGAGAGTTTGGATTCTACTAAGCGAATAATTAAGGCAATTAGTGGCAGTGAATGGTTGGCCACAGAGCAACGTCAGTCTCTAATGGAACACGAGGGTCTGTTAAAGTATCTGAAATGCGAGTCAATTCTTTTAAGTGGAGTTGTTTTTAAGCGTCTAAGATCTGACGATTTATTCAGATACTCCTTCTTGTTTCCTCTTCTTTCTTTTCTTCTCTCTTCTTTCTTCTTTTTCTTTCTAACTCTTCGTCCTACATTTTCTCTTTTTCTTCTTACTTTTCATCTTATCATTCTTAATTCCATTCTTGTTCTTTTTCTTCTCGTCCACTTCCTTCTTTCTTTTTGTTTTTTGTTCTTCTTGTTGTACTCTTTCTTTCTCTTCTTCTTCTTCATCCTCTCCATACTCTCACTCTTCTTCTTTTCCTTCTTCTCCTTTTCTATTTGACATCTTAATTGGATGAGGGCCATTAACTTTTCTCTAATCGGCAGCTGCTTGATTTCGATAAGTCGTTCCCGAGACAATGAATTCTGTTCTAATCTCGGCCATAAATTTGTCTCGAAGATGTGGCTGAGAATTGCACTAAGTCTATGGACAGGTTGCCTCCTTGCTTTCAGGGTATTATGGCTTGTGATGCTTGCTGTTATTGGTGAGGAGGAGGATGGTAAGGGTGATCATTATGATGATGTTCGTGGTGATGATTATTTTGGAAATAATTAGGGTAATGACTATGATAGCGTTCGTGATAATTATAATGATGTTGCCTGTTATTACGATAAT
>NC_061822.1:45365518-45370518 GCF_019202785.1 Penaeus chinensis | reverse complement strand
CGATCGTGTAAAAATGTGAAAAATTGAATGCCATATTCTGCGATAAGTATTGTAGTAGTATTAAACACATTGTATTAATAATAACAATAATAATAATAATAATAATAATAATAATAATAATAATAATAATAATAATAGTAGTAATAATAACAAAAGTAAAAATATCACTATTATTGTTATTATCATCATAATATTTACTAATATTATTATTAGTAGTAGTAGTAATATTATCATATCAAAAATAATGATAATAACAATAACAATGATAGTAATGATAAAAATAATATTCATTATTATTAATATTATTATGATTGTTATTATTATTTGTATTTTATTTATTAGTAGTAGTAGTAGTAGTAGTAGTAGTATATTTATTATGTTATTGACAGGGTTAGAACGGGATTCGTAACATGACACGAGCGATATGTGTGACATCAGGCCCGTCACATGTGTAAAATGTAAGTGTATCGTATGAACGAACGGACTATGGAAACACATACAGTTTTATATCATAAACAATAATGATAGCAATGATGGTAATAATGATAATAAAAATGATGATGATGAAAATTATAATAATAATAATAATAATAATAATAATAATAATAATAATATAATAATAATATTATTATTATTATCATTATTATTATTATCATCATTATTATTATTATTATTATTATTATTATTATCATTAATGATAACAATAATCATTATTATAACAAAAATAAAAGTAGACGTAATGATGATGATAATCATGAAATTGATAACCCTGGTCAACAAAATTTTGTTGACAATGACATTAAATCGGACTTTGGGTGATTTCATGTTGATGTGACATTAATTATATACATTTATCAACAACTCTTTCAAAACAGGACACACATAATCAAGGGCTTCATTAACTCATGGTAGGTTAAAACAAAAATCATCGAGGATAATGAAAATAAAGATTACATGACCTCTGACAAGGCTTTTCCCAGCAATCCAGAAATACTCGGCCATCAGAAGTTTTTCCTGCCCGCCCTGGTGTCTTTACTCCATTACTTTGATGTTGTGATGGAACTTTTCTCTCTTTTTTCCCCCACTCATATCTCTAAGATTCTTTGGAAATTTGTCTCGGTGTCTATGACGTTACCGTAGCTTAAATCTCATGTGGCATCCAGCTTCTGAGACTTATGAAGCATACCTCGCACCAAATCTTCGTAGCTGTCTTTTTTGTGGTTATTAAAGACTTTGGGAAGTGGACTGTGCATTAGCCTCAGCCTTACCCACAGAATCTATGGAATTCGCGTCTTTGATGAGCTTTCGAATTTAAGGAACATCGCAGATGCAAGCTTTCCATTTTTTCAATCCTTGGGAAAACTGTTTAGGTCTTGAAGAGCTTTCTTTTCCTTCGTCCCCTCTTCTATCGTCTGTACTGCGTAATTCCTGATTGTCTTTGGCATCTGAGAAAAGAAGTTCAGACGCCGTCATAGCATGGGAATATCATCACTGTGAGGCATAGGTCGTCCTACTGACTCTAAATCATGATACTTCCATTAACGGTTTTCACGATAAATCTGTTCACATTCACACAATACTAATGGCAGTCGTTGGGATGATTCTGCGGCTTTCATTGCACCACTGGCACACGAACATTATTTGTTCATGATGGTTCCTGAACTCAAATTCCTGGTGAATATGAGTTCACTAAAGTATTCATATTCGTTTGCAAAAAAGGAAAGATCAAAATCTATATACATTATTTAGGCAATAATGAATGTAAAATTAAACGGAAACCTAGTTGAAGCTTGCAACGGTCAGTGATGACAGTGGAATGAAATCGTGGTAATGGAAGAATTCAATTACTAAAAAGGTAGAACAAGTTTGGCTGGAAATCCCTCAATCCAGTTGGAAAATTTTGGGCAACCCGGAAAAAACACTTTTGGGGGTTGTGTAATAATGTTAATGATAGTAATAATCATAATAATAATGATGATGATAATGATAATGATAATAGTCATAATAAAAATGATAATAATAATCATAATTTCAATAATAATAATAATAAAATATATAATAATGAGGATAATGATACAGTGACTAAAGTGATGATAATAATAATTATAATAATAATGATGATAATAATGATACTAGAAATTATAATAATGATAATAATAATAATAATAACAATAATAATAATAATGATAATAATGATAATAATAATGATAATGATAATGATAATAATAATAATAGTAATGATAATAATCATAATGAAAATAGTTATAATAATAACAATAACAATAATAACCATAATATTAGTGATGATGATGATGGTGATGATAAAAGGATAATAATAATAATAATAGTAATAATAATAATAATAATAATAATAATAATAATAATAATAATAATAATAATAATGATAATGATAATAGTAATAATAATAACAATAATGATAATTAATAGTGCTAATTAAGGATATTAATATGATAATAACAATAATAATAAACCTATAATAATAATAATAGTAATAATTATAATAATAATAATAACAATAATAATGATAATGTTGATAATAATAATAATAATAATAATAATAATAATAATAATAGTAATAATAATAATGATAATAATAATAATAATAATGATAATAATAATAACGATGATAACAATAATGATAATGATAACGATAATAATAACACTAATATAGCAGTAGTTTCTATAATAGTAAAGATAATGATAATGAAAATGATAATAATAATAATGTCAATAAGGATAATTATGATGGTAATGATAAATATGATGATAATCATAATAATGAGGATGGTGAAAATGATACTTATGATTTTGATGATAATAGTGATGATAATAATAATAGTAATGATAATGATAACAATATTAAAGATAATAATAATAGTGATGATGATAATAATGATAATATAATATTAACAGTAATTATGATAATGCTAATAAAATGAGAATAATTATAATAATAATAATAACGATAACAATAATTATGATAACAATAATAATAACAGTTATAACAAAATAAAAATAACAATAGTAATAATAATAATGGTAATGATAATAATGATAATAATAGTAATAATAATAATGATAATAATAAAAATAATAATGATAATAACAATAAAAATAACAGCTATAACAAAATAATAATAATAATAATAACAATAATAATAATGAAATAATAATAATAATAATAATAATAATAATAATAACAATAATAATGATAATAATAATAATAACAATAATAATAATAATAATAATAATAATAATGATAATAATAATAATAATGGAAGTGCAGCAGCAGCCTTGACATGAGCAACACCAACAGAAAACAGGTCATGACAGCAGCGGAAGCGTCGTGGGTGGCACTAAGGGGGCCGGAAGTGACAAAACGTGACATTGCACAGTTTACTTCGTGTGGTTCGAGAGATGGCTGAAGAATGAAGTGTAGGGAGGGAAAGGAGGAGGAAGAGGAAGAAAGGAATAGGGGAAAGAAGAGGTAAAGGAGAAAGGAGGAGGAAGAGAAGGAGAAGGAAGAGAAGGAGGAGGAAGAGAAGGAGGAGGAAGAGAAGGAGGAGGAAGAGAAGGAGGGGGAAGAGAAGGAGGAGGAAGAGAAGGAGGAGGAATAGAAGGAGGAGGAAGAGAAGGAGGAGGAAGAGGAGGAGGAGGAAGAGAAGGAGGAGGAAGAGAAGGAGGAGGAAGAGGAAGAAAGGAGAAGGGGAAAGAAGAGGTAAAGGAGAAAGGAGGAGGAAGAGAAGGAGGAGGAAGAGAAGGAGGAGGAAGAGAAGGAGGAGGAAGAGGAGGAGGAGGAAGAGAAGGAGGAGGAAGAGAAGGAGGAGGAAGAGGAGGAGGAGGAAGAGAAGGAGGAGGAAGAGAAGGAGGAGGAAGAGAAGGAGGAGGAAGAGAAGGAGGAGGAATAGAAGGAGGAGGAAGAGAAGGAGGAGGAAGAGGAGGAGGAGGAAGAAAAGGAGGAGGAAGAGAAGGAGGGGGAAGAGAAGGAGGAGGAAGAGAAGGAGGAGGAAGAGGAAGAAAGGAGAAGGGGAAAGAAGAGGTAAAGGAGAAAGGAGGAGGAAGAGAAGGAGGAGGAAGAGAAGGAGGAGGAAGAGAAGGAGGAGGAAGAGAAGGAGGGGGAAGAGAAGGAGGGGGAAGAGAAGGAGGAGGATAGAAGGAGGAGGAAGAGAAGGAGGAGGAAGAGGAGGAGGAGGAAGAGAAGGAGGAGAAGAGAAGGAGGAGGAAGAGAAGGAGGAGGAAGAGAAGAAAGGAGAAGGGGGAAAGAAGAGGTAAAGGAGAAAGGAGGAGGAAGAGAAGTAGGAGGAAGAGAAGGAGGAGGAATAGAAGGAGGAGGAAGAGAGGAGAGAGGAAGAGGAGAAAGGAGGAGGAGGAAGAAAGGAGGTAGGAGAGGAGGAGGAGGGAAGGGGAAAGGAGGGGAAGATAAGGCGGAGGAAAGAGAAGGAGGAGGAAGATAAGGAGGAGGAATAGATGGAGGGAAAGAGAGGAGGAGGAAGAGGAGGAGGAGGAGAGGAGGGGAGGAAGAGAAGGAGGGGAAGAGAAGGAGGAGGAAGAAAAGGGAGGGGGAATAAAAAGGAGGAGGAAGAGAAGGAGGGGGAAAGAGGAGGAGGAGGAAGAGAAGGGGAGGAAGAAAAAGGGGAGGGAGAGGGGAGGAGGAAAAGGGAGGAGGAGAGGAAGAGGAGGTGAGGAAGAGGAGGAGGAGGAAGAGAAGGAGGGGGAGAGAAGGAGGTGGAGAGGAAGGAGGGGAAATAGAAGGAGGAGGAAGAGAAGGAGGAGGAAGAGGAGGAGGAGGAAGAGAAGGAGGAGGAAGAGAAGGAGGAGGAAGAGAAGGAGGAGGAAGAGGAGGAGGAGGAAGATAAGGAGGAGGAAGAGAAGGAGGAGGACGGGGGGAAAGAGGGAGATTAGGAAGGAAGGAAATGGAGCACGAGCAGGAGGCCGAGGATAAGAATGTTGATATGATGATTATGCAAGTGATTAAGCAG
>NC_061822.1:45350518-45353018 GCF_019202785.1 Penaeus chinensis | reverse complement strand
TGCAGAAAAAGTTATATGTATTTATATTTTTGCTCTATGGATATGGTACCAGAGTTGGTCAAAGATGACAGCTGCGAGTGAGTCAAGGAACCGATTGAGCATGTTACAATAGAGTCAAAGTATTAATGATAAGGTAGGCAAATAGAAGAGCAGGATTGATTACTCTATCACTTGACAACCCTCGGTTGGTAGTTAAATTCATAAAATATCTATGTAACTAATGAAGATATTTTGAAGAGGCTATGTAGTATATAGAAAACGGATAGGAACTGGGTATTGGATCATCTCACTTCTGTTTTTTTTTTTATTATATCTATTTCTATGATTAGTAGGAAAAGGAACAGTGTAGAATTAGCCACTAAATTGAATTAAATTAGTAAAATAATATATTCCCTAGTCTTCACAGTCTTTATAGTTTTACATTATTGCTGAAATTAGAGAGTAATGAAACAAGCCACTTGCTTATTTATATATGATAACAGAATAAAGGAAATTGAATAAAATAAGAAGTTCCAGCCCACGAGCTTAGTTAAGGCCACTAAGTCATGATACTCACAATCAGCCTTAAAGTAATTCAAATTAGGTTTTTTTTTCAGGAATTACGCTGGTGATGCCAATACCGAAGATATTATTTTCCACAAATCTTACTGAAATTCAAGGTTATGTCGACAGACAGTAAAATTAGAACTGCTGTTTTTTTTTTTTTTCCTTTTTACTACAAAAATTATATTATTAAAATGTTTAAACAATTTCCCCGGCATATTAGTGGCAGTATTAAACATTTTTCCCAAACAATAAGAATAATAATAATTATGATAATGATAATCATAGAAAATGATAATGATGACGATGATCATGACGATGATAATGAAGATTATAATGATAACAATTACAGTGGCAATAATAATAATAATAATAATAATAATAATAATAATAATAATAATAATAATTATAATGATGATAATGATAATAGTAATAATAATAATAATAATAAAATAATAATATTAATAATAATAATGATAACAACAATAATAATAATAATAATAATAATAATAATAATAATGACAATAGCAATAATAGCAATGATCATTATTATCATAATAGTAATAATCATAATTGTAGTGACAGTAATAAGAATAATACTTATGATAACCATAACAAAATGATAATAATAATAATGATAATATTAATTATTATTATTATTATTATTATCATTACTATTATTATTATCATTATTATTGTTATTATTACTATTGTTGTTGTTGTAATTATCATTATTATCATTATCATTATCAATATCATTATCACCATTATCATTATTATTATGACAATAATAAGGACAACAACAAAATTACATTGATACGAATAATCATAATATTAACAGCAATAACAATAATAGTAATAGTAATAATGACAATATTACTGGTATTTCTAAAATATAATAAAATGGTATTAATAATAATGATAATAATAATAATAATAATAATAATAATAATAATAATAATAATAATAATAATAATAATAACAACAATAACAAAAGTAATAATAATGATGATGATGATGATGATGATGATGATGATGATGATGATGACGACAATGGTGATGATGATGATAATGATAAAATTAACGATAATACATAACAGGTTGGGAATTAGTGAGCTGAAGCTTTTCCTTGGTGAGGGCAGATGAATCCACTTTGAGTCTTGGTTGACAATGCACCTAGTGATGGTGTCAAGATAAAAAGACTGATTGGTTGCAACCTTGAAACACGCTCCCTGGTAATACACAGTTGTCGGGAAAACTGTGTATTTCGGAATTGTACGTATTTGCAATATTTAATTTTGAATATATTTATGTTTAATCTTTATTTTCAACCTGGTGATTCCAACGCCATCTAAGTAGCGAGACTTGGTCAAAAATGCGCCTATGGTTATAAAAAGAACCAAGTTCACATTGACTGCCCCAGAAGGTTTAGCAAACAGGCGTGGACAAAGCCACGAAACCAAAATGGAGGCGGCAAAATGGCGGCTCTTGCGACGCTGGCCGTGACTTACAAGGACGTACTCGAGCCGAGAGGGCGAGGCGCAAATGGCGGGTAAAGCACCAGCCTCGTGCGGGTGCGCAAGGGTGTGCGCCCGCTACTTGAAAAAGCAGAGGACTTGATGGCTTCCTCCAGCCGAGAGGGCGAAGGTCGGCCTTCAGGCGGTGCGCTGCACTTAGCACGCCGCCTGTGGAGCGGATTGCCCATGATCGTCATGGAGGCTGCGGGGTGATGGAGCACTCAAACCGAGAGGGCGAGGCGCAAGGCGGCCGAGGGGGGAGCCTCACGCGGATGTACAGGGAGTGCCTCCGCTTTGTCTGTGGAAACGGAGCCCGGGAAATCTCGCCTAGGACAAGGGAGGCAGCACAGGCCCCCCACACCAGTTGTTCCTCCGTCAGTAAGTAGGTTATCTGCAGGAACTAGGGCCGATGTACTGGTTGGGTATGGGTGCGGTAGTGT
>NC_061822.1:45333018-45338018 GCF_019202785.1 Penaeus chinensis | reverse complement strand
TATATATATGTGTATATGTATATATATGTTTATATATGTATAAATATATATATATATATATATATATATGTATGTATATGTATATATATGTATATATGTATATATATGCATATATATGTATATATATGTATATATACATATATGTATATAAATATATAAATATATGTATATAAATGTATAAATATATGTATATAAATATATAAATATAAATATATAAATATAAATATATATGTAAATATATGTATAGATAAATGTATATCTGCAAGTATGTATCTATATATAATGATAAATCAAATTACTTGCCGTTCTTTCTAAAAACTTATCTACCCATCGGTCTCTCGATGCTTTGTTGCACAAAAATAATATCATCAGCAGCATAGCAGGCATCAGCGATCATTATCCTGTTACATGCGATTATGTACCATTTCTTTACTTATAGAGATAAGTGATACCATTATGCATGAATAAATGCAGACGATACGATTATTAGGTACGATAATCCCAGTGCACTTCGGTAAAAACTTGATCATTTTTGTTCAATTATGCAATAATAGCCTGTAATTAACTATAATTTTGCTGATCCAGTAATGAGGCAGAAATTACCATGGGTCGATATCTATGCAACGATTCATAGTCTAGTATTTACCCTTTCTCCCTCTTTACGTCTATTTAGTTATATACCTGTCTATCTTTTTATCATTGTCTCTTTTTCTGTCAGTATATCTTTATTTGTGAATATATTTACAAACGCCAGAGAGAAAGACCAAAAGTATTTCCCCGGTCAAGGATTAAGAAAATTAATACATGAAATACATCGTCGTGTGTGATGACTTTATCCCAGAATGTTATAGTAAGTATAGTAATTATTTGTGAGCGATGAAAGGAAATTTGTCTTATATGCATTGCCCATGAGAACGGAAAGGAACCACAACACAGAGGGTAGTAACAATGATGATAATAATATTCATAATTGTGACTGCAATAGTAGCAACACTAATGACATTATTACTGAAGAAAAAATATGTTTGGAAAACTGGTAACTTACTATCCGCAACAATAAGCATTTTTCAACTAAAACATCGCCTCCTGTACATCGCAAATACAATAGTTAAAAATATGGATAGATCACCACAAAATGAGCAGAAATACAGTAATTGCATTTTGAAATTAGATTAACATTTCCTATCAACTTGTGTCTAATAAAGTGGTCGTTGTAATTATCTTATGGACTAATATTTGTAAATTTCATGCTATCATTTAATGAGTGAAAATTATAATAAGTTTTAGATATTTGTGAGAATGGCCATAACAATACCAATACCGATATTAACAATACACTGAATATATGAGATGACAATAAGAATATTAAGGCAATCAGAGCGGACCATTGGGCGAGACGAGAAGAGCACTCGCCTTCCCCTCCCGCACGGTACGCGAGCAGTTGGCGCAGCTTCCGCAGGGCAAGTGCTGCGCCGCGAACTCGAGGTCGACTCCAGCGCCTCCCGGTAAAGGTTAATGCAGAAAAGAAGAAGACAAGGGCGAAGCTCAACGTAGAAGAGGGCAAGTTGATGATGGAGCCACGGAGGGAATGTGTAAAAGTGTGGCGTACACGGTCGCTCCTGTCCATGAGCTCCGTACGGTTTCCAGGGCATTTTGCGGGGCTGCGGGGGTGACCGAAGTTTAACAGGTGCTTTCGCCGGCTCGCCCTCGGAGGTTTCCTCGTTATCCTTTCGACTTTCCTTCCGCGTATTGGAACCGGAATAGCCCTTGCATACAGAGTAGTCAAAGTGGAATAAAATGATTAGATAAATTAATAGATAATGATATAAGTAAATCATTACATAGTCACAAAATAATTTTGACATTTGTTCATCATGATGATAATCACTGTAGAACTAATGCGTAAGAAACAGTAATAATACAAATGATAATGCAAAAAATACTAACAACGAATAGTATTTCTAATAACAAAAAAAAAAAAAAAAAAAAAAAGCGGAACTACTCTTTACACAAATGTATACGTAACATATACTCATTGCGCATATGGAACATTGCACAGAATCTGTCGTCCCTCCCTCAAGAATCCCTCCCCTGCAAATGGAGGAAGAAGAGAGCAACAGACAGAATAAGAAAGTTTCCCCTCCTCCTCCTCCTCCTCCTCGAGCGCTTAGCCAGGCGTCGTGTCAAGCGGCCCGCACAAAAAGGAGGAAGTCCGAGGCGAGGAGAGGAGAGAGGGAAATAGGAAAGAAAATGTAGAAAAAGAGAAGAGAGGAAAGAAAGAAAGGGAGGTTAGGTAAGGATACAAGAGGTGATTAGAGAGGAGAGCAGAGGAAAGAGGATAAGAAGAGATAAAGAGGATAGGCAAGGAGAAAAGAACTGACCGAGACGAGAGAAGGAGAGGAGAGATGAGGCAAGGACCGAAGAAGGAAGAAGGGCCAAGAATGGAGAATAGGGGAGACAGAAAGCGATATAAAGAAAGGAAAAGGCAAGAGTCACCTTGCAAGAGACACTTCGGCGTCTCCTGACCTGTTGCAGATCGCTTGCCCTTTGTTGTTGTTGCAAAGGGAGGGATTCTGATTCTGCTTTGGAGTGTAACCTTGTTCTAAGATGTTTTTTCTCGGTCTTTTCTCTCTACATTTTTGCTTCTTTCTATCTCTCTTTAACTTTTCCTTGCACTTCTAACCTTCTCTTTTTCACTTATTATTTTCCTTAATCCTACGCTTTGTTCTTTTTCTTTTTATATCTTAATTCTGTTTCTAGTCAACCTCTTCTCCTTTTTTCGTTTTTTTTTTTTTTCTTTCCATGATTATCTTTTAACTTTACGTTTCACCCTTTTGCTCTCTATTTATCAGTCCTTCTCTCTCTCGATCTACCTTCACATACACACACACACACACACACACACACACACACATATATATATATATATATATATATATATATATATATATATATATATATATCATATATATATATCATATATATATATATATATATATATATATATATCATATATATACATATATGTACATGCGTGCGTGTGTGTGTGTGTGTGTGTGTGTGTGTGTGTGTGTGTGTGTGTGTGTGTGTGTGTGTGTAGGTGTGTAAATCAATATTAGTCTCAGGAAAGCATAAACGAGGTCTCATGATGCAAGGAAGATGAAAGCGCGCAAGAGGTGAAAGGCGTTTAAAGATATTTCGGTTCATCATACAGAGAGACAGAGAGAGGAGGGGAGGAGGAGGAGGAGGAGGGATGGGATAAGAGAGAGAGGGAGACATAGAGAGGCAGACAAGTAAAAGAAAGAAAGGGGGAAAGTGGCATTAGAAAGAAAATAGATACAGGCAGAAAACACGCAGCCCAGAGACGCAAGGAAAATAATGAAAGTGGAGAAAGAGAGAAAGCGATTGTCATTATTGCTCTATTAATCAGCGTAATAAACGACGTGCGTTATGCCGTATACCCTCTCCGTGTAACTCACTCGCTGTATTTCAAAGCGAAAATATATATCGTGTCTTTTATTTTTTCTTATCATGCCTTTGGTATATTAATGTCTATATCGTTATCAATGTTAACATAATTAAAAAATAATAATAATAATAATCATTATTACTATAATCAGTGTCGTCAATTTTGTTTTGTTAATGCCTTAAAGATAATTACTATGGTAATCATCACTATGATATTAATTATTAAAACAGCTGTTAATGGGTCATGTGCACGATCAGCAAATTAGTGTCTTAACAAAAGTCTGCCCAAGAATAAGATAATGAAGCTTATTTGATATTGCGACTTAATGAATAATTTAATATGATCCTGTTTCATATCACGAATCTTCAACACAAATTTTTCTCTTAGATTGGTGCAGAAAAGTTGGAAGATCTGATGAACATTGCTCACAACTTTTAAGTTTTAATTACATGCATGACGCTGATGCAATACCCAACAGCTGATGATGATGGTGCAGTTCTCTCGCTTTCTCACCGTCTCTCTGTCTTTTTCCTTATCCCTTTCCTTTATCTCTCATTCTACTCCCACTCTTCATTTGTATATCGGTCCCAGGAGAGTATAAGCGAGGTCTCACACAGAAACACAAACACACACGTACACATACATCTATTTGTGTGTGTGTGTGTGTGTGTGTGTGTGTGTGTGTGTGTGTGTGTCTGACTGAGTATTTATCTGTGCGTATGTGTGTGTGTATGACTGAGTATTTATCTGTGCGTATGTGTGTGTGTATGTGTGTGCGTGTGCATGGGTGTGTCGGTATGCTTGTTTGTGGCTGTGCATGTGTATGCGTGTGTGTGTTTACCGTTTCTATCCCCATAACCAACTTCTCATCCACCTATCTCCTCCGCCCCGCCCTTCCACCTCCCATGAAGCCGTATCTTCTCCACCTTCCACCTCTCAGCAACTCCACTCATGATCGATAAAAGCGCGAAGTAGCTTCTTTGAAATCGATTCAGCAAAGACCTGAAAGATTCCCGGAGTGCCAGGGCAAGTTTGATCAAAGGATCCCCGCCTTTGTTAATCGTAAGATACTAGGAAGAGAACCCTTTTGTACTGTGGATGGAGAAGAAAGGGGAGAGAAACGGGGAAGAAAGGGGGGTAGAGAGAGAAAGGGGAAAGGAAAATAAGGAAAGAGGGACTGAAAGAGAAAAGGGAAAGAAAGGCGGATAAAGAGAAAAAGGGTAATAAAGAGGGAAAGAGTGGGAGAGAAAAAGGGAAGAGAAAGTGAGAGTTGGAGGGTTTGACTGAGGGAGAGAGAGAGAGATTTCTTAAAAGCTACACTCATCCCTCATAAGGATCTACAAGTCACATAGAGAGAGAGAGAGAGAGAGAGAGAGAGAGAGAGAGAGAGTGACAGACAAACAGACAGACAGAGACAGAGACAGAGAGATGGGGGGAGGGGGGGGAGAGACAGAGACAGAAAGAGAGACAGAGAGAGAATGAGAGAATGGGGGAAAAGACACAGACAAAGACAGAGACAGAGAAAGAGAGA
>NC_061822.1:45318018-45325518 GCF_019202785.1 Penaeus chinensis | reverse complement strand
AAAATGTAATAAGAAAAATCATAAGAATAAATGTAATCTTCTTTTTTCATTCCCAGCGGTATGGTTTTATGTGCAAGAATAGTCTAAGAATAAGAAAAAAATCGACATTCTTTAAACAAAACAAAGCACAAGGGGGATGAAGGTCCTTGTTTTGAGTAATGAAGCAAGTTTTGAAATAAATCACAACTTCGGAGACATTCTAGTACAAATAAATGAACGGGCTTGGGTTTGTCGATGGCTTGATCAGCGCCACGTAGCTATCGATGCTGTGAAGCTCTGAGTGAATCTCATCTCTGAGGAAGATATGTTGACGTTAAAATGTGTTAGGCCTACCGTCTGTCGATAAAACCGCGTTTTTCAATAGCAGGCAATCGAGTAAATGCCTAGACGCTTAAACGCAGGCCCTCAGAATGGTGACTATAGCTGTATTGTGTGTGCGTACAGTCCATATAAATGTAGATGACTGAATAACGCGATTAAATGACAAGCAAAAATTAACTGCTTTAGCCAGAAAAGTGAAAATGATATTTCCTGTCACTACCACATATAGAATTTTTTTTATATCTTATCTTTTCTCCATGGAACTATATAAATTGTAGTGAACTTTAACTTGCATGTAAGGTTTTGATATCCATACAAAGAATACAAAACTGATCATACATAAATGTATATGTATTCTTTGTCGATATTTTTTTTCTACGATCAAAGAATTTAACCTCTATTAGCATATCTTATATCATTCTAAACTTCCATTCGGCAAAACAAATAAATGTAGCGAGCTTCTTAACTTTCAGAAATTAACTTACGCTCAAAAAACAGAGAAATGCAATTACAATATACAAAATTCCACTCCAAACTTTTAGCGGTTTCTAGCCAGCACACTCTTCCTAATGCGAGCACAACAATTATAAATATATTTCAGCTCTGTAATGGCATGATATTCTGAATCCGTTGAAGGAATTCGGTGCGGATCATGATACTTTCCCTCGTTCCATTTAAAGTTCGCTTAGTAGTGTTTGTACTCTGATTCACTCAATAACTTTGTGAACAAGATTAGTTACGTTAGTTTGCGACTTGCCATCGAGTGTACGATTTAATATCTATAACTTACAAGCATATGAATCAAAGTGCTTGGACGTATATTATTTTTTTCGAGCCCGGTTCGAATCGCCGACACTGAACAAGTGAGGTGAGACAAGCGCGCCACACTTATATCTGAAGAACAAACCGCGCGACCTTAGAGTACGGTTGTTCATCACAGAATCCTTTGTCCGCGGTTCACAGGGGATCGTTAAATTGGCCATGGTAACGATCCATTTATAGCCGAAGTTCAACTTGCTCTCGTGGATATTGTTTCTCTAAAGTGAACGAATATATTTACGTTACATTTAAGTCTTAGTTGGCAATTGATAGGGAAATTGCACGTACCCATTGTGATGAAAAAGTTTATGCTGTTAGCCTGTTAGTTTTCCACTGTATTCGAGAATAAATTAATTAGTAAGCATCATATCATAATGGTAACGCTAACTGTAGAACACTAATCATTATGTTAATAAACAAGATTAGAAAACGCTTATTACAAATTGTGTAGAATAGATTCATATATTATAATTTATACATTATTACAAATAAATTGATTTTTGCGATAAAAAAAAATCTAATTGAATCGCTTTATATGATGAAATCAATTAACATCGCAACTATTTTTTGTATATACCTTTACTATTATTCTAAACATTTTAATTATCTTCACGACGTTATTTTCCATCATTATTACTCTTTTTGTTATCGTCCACATGTTTTATAATAATGTTAATTCTCAGTTGCCATTCAAAACGACTTAGAAGAAAATAAACACATGCTGACAAACAGACACAGACATATCATTAAACCCGAAATACACGCAGAAAACTAATGCACAAGAGCACACGGCAAGAGCATTAAAGAAATGAGAGAAGCGGACTTTTATTTCCGAATTAACGACCGAGGCCAGGCAAGCATCGCCTGCTAGACAGTCATAAATACGAAAGGCAAGCAAGCAAGCAAATAAGTAAACAAGTAAATAAGGTCTCGTTTAGGAAGTGAAAATTTACGCTTTATGATCGGTGAATTTCCATTTGGCTTGCCCGTTTTCTGTTGCTTATGAGTGTTGCGGGAATCTTATTTAGGTATGCCTCGTTTATATATAAAAAAAAAATATATATATATTTCTAAAAAAAAAAAATGCAATGGCGTGGATATGTGCGTATGTTTATTTATATTTGTGTGATTGTGCTGTATATAGATAGGCAGATGGTAAATGTATCTTTACCTCTTTCTCTCTCTCTCTCTCTCTCTCTCTCTCTCTCTCTCTCTCTCTCTCTCTCTCTCTCTCTCTCTCTCTCTCTCTCTCTCTTTTCTCTATGTTAGTCTGTCTCTGCTAGTATCTCTGTCTCTGTCTGTCTGTGAGTGTGGGTGTGAGTGAGTGAGTGTGTGTGTGTGTGTGTGTGTGTGTGTGTGTGTGTGTGTGTGTGTGTGTGTGTGTGTGTGTGTGTGTGTGGTGTGTGTGTTTATGTCACAGGATCCCAAGCTGCATGAGGTAAATGTATCCGGTAAATTCGCTTGAAAACGAAATGTGTCGACACAGATTGCGGTCAAGGAGGTAGTAGGAAGGTGTAGGTCACACGTAGGTAGGTGGAAAGTATGCTTGACCCTTGACTTTTTTTATAGGGTGTATTGTGCTAATGTAACATGCAGAAGATTTTGGGTAGTAATTGTTGAGGCATATTAAGAAATCAAGTGGTGGTTATTATCTAACTTTGCAGATGCTTGCGAGTGTTAGTACGATGATAGATTCGGAAAACACTTTAGCTAACACAGGTTCTATAGTTCTAGGTACCCCAAGGCAAGTGCATGAGACAATAGCCGTGACCAGATGTCATTAGTACGTCACTTTTTCATGGCTATACATGGGATTGATCGCCAGAAGTGTGCAGCAAGGGAAGGTATAGATGTCATTGCAAATGTAGTAAACAAACAGCCATGTTGATAAAGTTCACTTATATATATCTATATTTTTTCTATATATTTATATTTATATATACATATACACACATACGCACACACACATATATGTACACATATATATATATGTGTGTGTGTGTGTGTGTGTGTGTGTGTGTGTGTGTGTGTGTGTGTGTGTGTGTGTGTGTGTGTGTGTGTGTGTGTGTGTGTGTGTGCGTGTGTGTGTGTGTGTATTCGCTCTAAATAAATAGTTTTAAAACATCTGGCAAACAAAGCTTTTGAAATAAGTGAAGTTTCAATGAAGATGACAGATGCTGCGTTTAGGGATATGACTCAGTTGGAAGATTATTCTTGTGTATTATAACGCTAGAGAATTACGAGGCTATTTTGAGACGACTTAAAGATAAACAGGGGTGTTAATGCCGGGGCTACAGGAAGCAGCAGCTGTAACCTTGTCACCGGCCTTAATGCCACCTGAACTATTGTTAAACATTTTGGATTCTATCACGAGGGAAGGAAGATCTTTATCATTCTCCTTTATGAAGAGTAACATTTATCTGTATAACAATATTGCACTGCTGGAAATTAGAGTGCGTAAATCGTATGGGGACTTGATTCTTTGCCTAGCTTTGCCACTGCCTGGAACTGCTGGATGCATTTAGTGTTCATATTTTTCTTCGGCCCGTTCCCAACTCTCAAACTTTCATCCAACCACGGTGTTCTGGCTCTTTTTTTTTTTTTCTTTTTTTTTTTTTTTGTTTTAGAGGCCAGAGATTTATTCCAACATGTCTAGATGGATCCCAGCACGCAACTACAGACCGGACTTCGCTTCTGCAGAACCAAAAAGGGGCTTCATCTGAGAGGACACGAGCGGACCTGTATGGCTGTTCATTACCGGGGCTTATGGTGAAGACGTGAAGAGGACGTCATCGACGACTTCCCACCAGTGATAGTCAATGATGAGGATCGTTGCCTCTAGTGCCCCCTCATATGTGTCAGGATGGACGAATCGCCAAGCCTCGTGAAGGTTCGGGTCGTGCCGAAGATAACCTGGCATGACCTGTCTGAGGGTTGGGATCCTTAATTAGAATCAGGAATCAGGATCCCGTCCTAGACTGGAACCCAGCGGGGCAGGGTAATAGGGTCCTGGGAACAGAAACTGCAAACAGGCACCTGGTCCGAATGGTCTGAGCAGGGGACCTTGCACATGTGAAGAGCGGTCGGATCGACTCCTGTTTAATAGAGGGAATGGTGTCGTGATTAACGTGGAACACATAAAAAAGAGGCGATTGAAAAAGAATCATAACTAAATAAAAGAGAGTCTTGTGGTGATGATGGAGGTGTTCGACCACATGACGTGTGTGGCAGAACAATAACAATTGTAATATTAGTGATAATAATTATGGCACATAAAATAATTATGATCATGATAGTAATAATAATATTAGTAATAACATTAATAATAATAATAATAATAATAATAATAATAATAATAATAATAATAATAATAAAGATAATAATAATAATAATAATAATAATAATGATAATAATAATAATGATAATAATAATAATAATGATAATAACAGTGATCAGAACAACTAAAGCAAGGATGATCATTACGTCCTGGGAATAATATGATCAGTCCTCATTAATTAGCATAAACGCAAATGCAATGATCATACAACACGAAATGAACAATCATATGATCATATAATCATTTGTAATTGTGAAGTCGTATATTAGTAAAATTAATGAACCCTGAATCATTAACATAATCGCAATCCTCGCTTCAACGTTGAATGATATTGCATCTGCATAAGATACATATTACATTGCAACAATAAATTTCAAATTGTATAGATTATGTGAGTTCTCTATTTTTTTTTTTTTTTTTGTTCTTTACTTCTTTTTTGGTTGCACGTTGATTTTTTTTTTTTTATGCTTGACTTATATGACAGAAAAACAGTAATGAGGAAAATGATGGTGATTTTAATAATAATAATAATAATAATAATGATAATAATAATAATAATTGCAGTAATAATGATAAAAATATTAATAGTAATAGTAGAGTAACAGTAATAATAATGATGATATTATCATGATAATGATAATAACAATGATAACGAAGATGAAGATAAAGATAAAGATAAAGAGGAAGGTGAAGATGAAGATGAAGATGAAGATGAAGATGAAGATAAAGATAAAGATAAAGATAAAGATAAAGATAAAGATAAAGATAAAGATAAAGATAAAGATAAAGATAAAGATAAAGAGGAAGAGGAAGAGGAAGGTGAAGATGAAGATGAAGATGAAGATGAATTTGAAGATAAAGATAAAGAGGAAGAGGAAGAGGAAGAGGAAGGTGAAGATAAATATAAAGAGGAAGAGGAAGGTGAAGATGAAGATGGAGATGGGGATGGAAAAAATAATAATGATGATATTAGTATGATAAAGATAATAATGATAATAATGATAATAATAATAATAATAATAATACTCATAATCATAATAATAATAATAATAATAATAATAATAATAATAATAATAATAATAATAATAATAGTATGATAATAATAATAATGATGATGAAGATGGTATAACTCGGATACACAAAGAGAGAGAGAGAGAGAGAGAGAGAGAGAGAGAGAGAGAGAGAGAGAGAGAGAGAGAGAGAGAGAGAGAGAGAGAGAGAGGGCAAAGCACAAAAAAAACAGCAAGAGCGAATGAGAGAGAGAGAGAGACAAGACATAGTATAAAGAAGAGACAGATACGCAACTTTTCATAATTCCTCAAACTTCATATTTTTTTTCCCTCCGCCAGACATTGAAATCCTTTCAGTGTTTTTAAAATTCTATTCCCAGCACTCTCCACCGTATTCTCTCCCGCTCTCTCCTCTTCCTTCTGGTCTTGCTTTATCACTTTCTCGACTTCCTCCAATCGATTGTGTCTTCGAGAATGTAGATGCTGCGCCCCCTGCTTCTACAGAATCTTCCGTTTCTTCGCCACAAACTGTTGCTCTTCTTCTCCTATAGGACCAACTCGTGGTTCGGCGAGCTGTTCGGCCAATGCTGTGTATGCGTTTGTAGTACATCTTGGTATAGTCTGTTGATATCAGTTGCTCTCAAGGTCTATGCCTTGCAGCTATATGGTGTCTTCATCAGGTTCATTTTGATGTGCTTATGGACAGCAGGCCATCTGCAAAAAGGTGCAAAGAGATCAGAGGGCGGATCTTGCTGCCCCGAGCTTTGATCTATTGCCTGTCATTTGAGTGTGGATCCCACGTACTTGAACTTAACCACCAGGCCCACCAGGCCCACCAGTTGTTCTGGATCCCAATTGGTTGCCATGATATTCGTTTTCTTTGTCCTGACTTCCAGTTGGAATTTATTCTAGAACCCCATTGACCGTCCATCGTGCAATCAACAAGATGTCGGCGAAACGAAGGCTGTTATGCTCCAAGCCATTTAGGTCATCTTTCTCTCTTTCCCTAATTACTGCCTGCTGTCCACTGATAAATTTCCTCTGAAGGTTAATCATTATGGCGGCCCAATAAGCATATAAACATAAAATGCTATACCACTCCAAGCCAAGCCAGGCTCCACGTGGACTCCACGTCACTTATACATGGGTTCCAAAACCAGCGCCAAGATGACAATTATGGCTGACCCAGAATGACCTTCAGATCGTGCCCAGAAGTCACATAGTCAAGACGACCAGCGGCTTGCCCCCATTGACGCTAGCCGTCCACGCACTCAAACACCGTTCCTGGTCTCTCGTATTGTTCGTTTACTTATTTGTGAGTTACACTCTTTCAACAATAAAGAGTCAAGGCATGGAACTACTATCATTGTCCATCCAGTCCCATGTATCTTACAGTTAGTGTAAGCAACGCTAACACAGTACAACGGCCAACATGTCTTCAAATCCATGTTGAGAACACGTTCTGGGCCTTTTATTTCTCTTCCCACCCTTCTTCTCCCATAAATATGTTAATCCATATAAAATATATGCTCAATCAATCTCACGTTGGTTTTGCTGGGCAAAAGTGTTAAGTGCCCTTAGGTCAACAAACCTGATCAAGGATATTCGACACGGCATCGAAAAAGAATCCTGCTGCAGACACGGTTGCCTAAGGGTGCTGTGGGAAGGACGTCGCCGGAAGATCGCCCATAGCATGTAGTGGAAGGGGGCCGCCTGCCGGGACTCGTAAATCCAACAAAGGACCGGGAACTCGTAAGTGGGGGTACCAGTCGCCCCAGGGGACGCCCGGACGAAGCCGTGAAGGACATGGACGCGGCGTGCGAGGAAGTGTGGACGAATACGCGGCCGAGTTAGACCTGGACGAGGACTACGAGGACCTATGCCAGACTTTCGAGGACGTGTGGACGTCGAGGATGGATGGATATCACCAAGGATCAAGAAGAGGATGACAAGGGCGAGCGACAACAAGGATGAATCGAGGACAGTTCGTACGAGACGACGAGATGACGCCGT
>NC_061822.1:45285518-45298018 GCF_019202785.1 Penaeus chinensis | reverse complement strand
GTACTTAATTATTTTTTATAGAAAGATGACACTTTATTTTATTAGTTTTACATGAAGTCTATATACATGTAAAACTATGATAATTGTTTCTTTTCTAGGAATGGGTTTATGTTTTTAGTTAATTTTAGTTTTTTATGTTTTTGTTTTGTTTTTATTTTTTTTCGCTGAAGATTGGATTTATTTGTTCCTGGTGCTATGCGCAAGAATGAAAGAAAATAACATCTTTTTGGGAGCCCAGGAAATGGATGAAGAAAAGGAAAGAAGATAGCTGAGAAGAACAACTAATGTAAAGAGTGACAGGTTGGAGTACCTGGATATTTTGGTAAAATGTATGTTTATATTATTGTAAAAGTGTAATGATTTATGATTCATAATGCCAACTAAAATTTGTAAGTTCATTAAGTGTTTTGATATGACCCCTTCTCTCAGTTACCTCTAAGGCTGAAATTAGATCATAAATACCCTGTATGATTCTTCTTCTTTTATAGTGTGGGTTCTAAAGGTAAATATTGGAGAAACCACACCTTGGAAATAACAGATAGTGCCCATCTGGATAAAATATTTGAGTGGTTCCCAGAGGACGCTACATATGTGTGTGTGTGTGTGTGTGTGTGTATACAGATACGAATAAATAAATAAACACACACACACACAAATATAAATAAATAAATACACACACATATATTTTTTGTTTTCTTTACATATATGTTTATTTATATTTACACATAAATCGCGCTCGAGTGCGTGTATGCATTCGTGCACACACACATCGCCCGCGCGAGCGCGTGAGCACACACACGGATTTGCATACATTGGGTGAATCAAGCTTAAATACGGTAGTGGGTGAATCTATCGTAGATACGATGGCGGTTGAAAACCACCAGCAACGATTACTTAATTAAATATTCCCCTGAGGAATGATTATGGATCAGCGCTGCGGTCGTCATCCTGCGACTCCAAACCAACGAACAAGCATCATATCGGCTTAAAGATTTAGATGATAACTATATAAGAGCGGAAGTTTATACTAAAACGTGATCTGGACAATATTCCCCACGAAATGGACAGAATGAATATGCAATGCTTAGGCTTGTGCGAAGTCAGATGGATCTATGCTAGCAATGTTTTCAAAGACCAGAAGAGAATTCTCTTGTCAGGAGGTCAGGAACGCAAAAATGGAGTGGCTTTGGTCCTGGTTAAAAAAGTCAAAGTCCGTTCTATCGTTTTGGCTCAAAAACGACCGCCTGCTCCTAGTTAAGATCAAAGTTAGTCCTGTAAATGTAAACATCACAGTAGCATATGCTCTTACTTCGGATGCTGAAGACCAGCTTCTACAATTCTCTTGATGAATTATTCTTATCATGTAAATCAAATGAAATTATGATGGTCATGGGTGACAAAGTTAACTCAGAAAGTCATGAGAAGACTTTTGTCATCACAAATACTTGGTTTAACGTATACCCCAAGCGACGATATACATAGATTAGCCCTAGTCGACTATGTGATGATTAGTGTAAGATACCGAAACGCAATCAAACACTCCCAAACATATCCGCGGTGCAGATGCAAATTCAGACCACAATCCAGGAATAAGAAAAAAATAGATTGTCCCTCAATTTTTTTATGAAAGTACCTTTATGAAAAGGTGTGAGAAAACTTTACACAGAATTTCTTGGAAATCTACCAGTGGCTCCTAACAAAGACATTGACCATCGTGTTGGTGTCTTCATTAGGAACATCCAAAAAGCAGCTACTAAGACAATCCCGACAATAGAAAAGAAGATGCCCTCATCAAGTTCAAAGACCTGCTACGAAAACGGCAAGTTTCAAAACAGAACACCGTGCAATATGAACAAAATTACAAAAAAGAATGTAAGAAAATTTTTAAAAAGTGGCAGCAGAATTGTTTGTGCAGGACCCACAGAGATGTTGAGTAAGTTTGCTACTGATTCAGTGACTATTCGTCTATCCTTTTCAATCATGGCACGAACGCGCATCAGAGTTTCCTCCCAAACTGGCGTTGATGGCCTGCCACTGCGGGACTCATATTCAATATCGCTTCTTCCCCTTCTAAACTGACTTATCCATTTGTAGGTTGTTGATTTTTTTGAGGCATTGTCACCATAAACCAGAGCGTCAATGACTTGTCAATTTATTGTTTGTTCTGGCTTTGATTTTGGTGGATTCCATGTTGCTTGAATGGTGCCTGACTTATAATTGGCGGCGATGCGTTATTACCTGCATTTAAGGTTCAAGTTCGAACACGTTTTAATATGTTGGTATAAGAATGTTCAGGTGCACTGAAATCAAAATTCTTTCATATGATTTTTAGTTATGGTCTTTTTCCACGATATATACATATATATATATATATATATATATATATATATATATATATGTATATATATATATATTTAGACAGATATAGATGTGTGTGTATATATATGTATATGTATGTGTGTGTGTGTGTGTGTGTGTGTGTGCGTGTGTGTGTGTGTAACACTGGCATGGATATTTTTGTAATTTTGTGATTATCATCAAAATCATTATGACCATCCTTTTTACTTTCATTATATTCATACACATGTATACATAACATGAACTTGCCTCATTGCCAGGCTGAAAACACGTATAATTATGATAATGACAATGATTGGACTAATGATGATATTAACAACAATATCGAAATAACAATAGCATCAACATTAGTGAAAAAAGAACAGGGAAAATGTTTTTTTCTTTATCATTTTAAAGTCGGCAACGCAGGGAGGGAGATTCCATTATTCTTCGTTTTTATTATCTGTACTATAAAGACAGGCTTAATGTTAGTGAAATAACCTCGTTACCAGCACAAAGCAACACTCCCGTTCCCCTCCTCCTCCCGGCCCCCCTCCCCCCCTCTCCCTCCATCCCTTCCGAAGCGCCTCTCCCCTTCTATTTTTTACCTCTTCTCCCCTCCTCCTGTCCCCTAACCCCTGCTCCCCCGTCATCCCCATCTTGCCACTTCTCCCCTCCTGCCCTCCTCCCTCTCCTCCCCTCCCTAAACTTACCCCCTCTCCTCTTCTCTTTCTCCCCTACTCCCTTCTTTCCTCTGATTCCCTCCTTCCTCCCCTTCCCTCCCCCTAACTCACCCCTCTCCTCTCCTCCCCATCCCCCCCTCTCCCACTCTCCACCTTACCTCTCCTCCCCTCCTCCATTCTTCCCTCTCCTTCCCTCCCTCCAACACCCCTCCCTCCCCCCCCCCTTAAAATCGTTAGCAATCTCGCAATGATAGTGTCATCGCAAATTATCTGTCGCGCTGATGAATGGGGTTTGGATACTGTCTTACTAATTGTGTCCTCCGAAGAGAGTGACAATTGACTGTCACAAAGAATTCGCGCAGTGGCAGTTTTCAATGCATTGTCTCTTGTTTATTGATATTGGCAACGGCTGTTCAAAAGAATGGGCGCAAATTGCAGATCGTGATCGCGATTGCTAATTGATGCATTCGCGTGTTGCAAATGATAAGAGGTTACAGGGTAGATGATTACTGTCGATTATCTTTCCTGCTTCGGCGTTTTAGGAAGAATAATAATCATAAGAAGAAAAATAATATTAATACCAATACTGTTACTGATAATAATAGTAACAACAACAAAACATAATAATGATAACGATAATAATAATAATAATAATAATAATAATAGTAATAATAATAATAACTATAAACAACATGGTGGTCCACACACCTGTCCCTGGCTGAACAAATGCTTCGTCTTCCCGTCGCTCCCGGTGCTGCCTCCTGAGTACACCTTATCACAGGAAGCAGCTACTTCACACCTTCCTCTCCTGAGCCTGGTTTACCCAAGGACCTCCTAGGTGACCTACATGCCCCCCTTGAGCAAGCCCAGCGACTTACCCCCCTGCCACGGCCTGATAAACCTGACACTCCAGCCTGTGGAAGCAAGCACCGCCCAGGAAGGAGCCGCTGAATAAAAGGGGGACATTCTCCATACCTCGGCAGAAGGAGCCCAGCTTGCATCCACCCACCTTGTAGCGAATAAAACCAAAAGCCAAGGCCGCTTTCATTATCAGCCTTAAGTCCATCTCTCGTGGCCCTCACAATAACATAATAATAACAATAATAATAATAATAATAATAATAACAATAATAATAATAGTAATTATAATAATAGTAATAATGATAGTAATAATGATAATAATAACAATAATAATATCAATAATAATAATAATATTAATAATAATATTAATAATAACAATAATAATAACAACAACAACAATAATAATAATAATAACAATAATAATAACAATAATGATAATATTAATGATAATAATAATAATAATGGTAATAATAATAATGATAATAATATCAATAATAACAATAATAATAATAATAATAATAATAATAATAATAATGATAATGATAACAGTAATAATGATAACAATAATAATATGTAAAATAATAATAATAATGATCATAATAATAATAACATTTGAATAATAATAATAATGATAACATTTGAATAATAATAGTAATGATAACATTTAATTAATAATGATAATAATAATATCAGTGATAATAATAATGATAATAATAATAATAATAATAATAATAATTATGATTATAATTATAACAATAATAATAATAACAATAATAATAATAGTAATAACAATAATAATAATGGTAATGGTAGTGATAATAATGATCACGATCATGTTCATGTTCACGTTCATGATAATGATAATGATAAGGATAAGGATAGGGGTAATGATAATAGTAATAACAACATTAATAATAATAATACTGATAATACTAATAATAATAATAGTAATAATAATAAAAACAAAACAATAGTAATGATAATAACAACAACAATTATAATAATGATGATAATAATCATAACAACAACAATAATAATAATAATGATAATGATAATGGTAATAACAATATCAGTAATTGTTATTATTATTATTATTATTATTATTATTATTGTTGTTGTTATTTTTATAATTTTCATTATTATTATTATTATTATTATTATTATTATTATTATTATTGTTATTTTTATAATTTTCATTATTATTATCATTATTATTATATAAATAATGAAAACAATATCTTTATTACAATCATTATCACTTCATCAGTGGTCTGCGTTCAAATCCCTCGCCGCCAGTGGATGGAACCCCAGCCATTCCTTGTACACGGGAGGTAATTTAGAAGCAAAATGAAACAGACAGCATGATCACTATAATTACTATGATCACAAACATCATCATCATCATAATAACAATAACAGGAAGATTAATGATATTAAAACACTGATGATAATAATGAAAGTTAGATGATAGTTTTCGTGTTTCAAATTATCATTATTAGCATTCACATCATTGATATGAAATACACATTTATAATGAATACATGATCGAATATATGTATATGTATTTTTCTACTGAACATATGGCTTTTCTTCTAATGAACTGTCTTTCGTGTGGTGCCTGTGTTTTTGCTTGTATTTGCATGCAACTATAGCTTTAGACGTTTTTATCTTCGTGTATATATATATACATATATATATATATATATATATATATATATATATATATATGTATATTCAAATATGGTAAATGGTTTCTGCTAACTGCACAATGTGTGGTTCCTCCCCCCCCCCCCCTTCCCCTTTTTTCTTACGTGTATTCTGACGACATGTCAAAGAAACCACTATTCCTTTGATTAAAATTGCAAGTCTTTTGAAAAGCACTCGCCCGCCATGCCTCAAAAGAACATAGGCAAGTCAACACCACGTGCGTCTATCTTGTTACGGTATGTTACTGCACGAAATCTGTTCCTTTTGCGCAGCCTTTTGGTTTCCTTTGATCCGCGTCTAAAGGCTGCATGTGTTATCGTGTCTTCAGTGAATTTATTAATATTAATTTATATATAAATATGTGTGTGTGTGTGTGTGTGTGTGTGTGCAACAATAACAATATGAGAGTTAAGAATACCAACTGCTGCCGCTGCTTACCCGCACCATGGGGCTCGCTCTCTCTCGTCAAAGACTGCCTCTCCGAAAGAAGGGGTCTGTAACTCTTTGCGCGGTGTATGATATGAATATATATAAATGGATAGATAGACAGATAGATGCATAGATAGATAGATATGCATGTGTATATGTGTGTATGTATGTATAAATATATATATATATATATATATCATATATACATATGTATATATATATATATATATATATATATATCGTATATACATATGTGTATGTATATATATATATACATATATATATATATATATATATGTATGTATGTATGTACAGATGTATATGCATATATATATTAATATTACATATGTGTGTGTGTATGTATATATATATATATATATATATATATATATAT
Organism: Penaeus chinensis; assembly: GCF_019202785.1. NCBI lineage: Eukaryota > Metazoa > Arthropoda > Malacostraca > Decapoda > Penaeidae > Penaeus > Penaeus chinensis. The sequence goes on along the minus strand of NC_061822.1, from coordinate 45,291,607 downwards.
ATATATATATATTAATATTACATATGTATATACATACATATATATATAATGTGTTTGGAAAAAAGACAAGCCATTTATTTTTAACTTATACACATGAGCAGAAGGATCATAAAATACATAATTCTGACAATACATATTTTTTGTGTTGTCAGAATGATGTTTTCGAAAAATTGTATTGGTTTCCATTCTTCCTTTGGTAGAGAGAGCTCTTACCCTGGTCACGTTATTCTCATGCATCGTCAACGACGACATTTATTTTTTGTCTCTCTCGGTTTCAAATGAGCATGTTTATTTAAGTAAATTCACTTTACAAGATTTCTCTTTGAATTTATGGTGTTCACTGCTATCAAAACCATATCAAATGCTCAAACTCTATGCACAAATACTTTATTGACCATATACAAAATCGAAGCTTTTAATTGAGACACCGTATTTCACAGGCAAAAAATCCAATCATTTCCAATTCTATAAAAAAAAAAAAAAAAAAAAAATGTGTTCATGGTTTGTTTCCTTAATCTCTGGAAACAAAGTGGTCTAGAAAAATATCTAAAGCTTTGCCGATGTAAAATACAGCAACGCTTTTCTGGTGAAAAAATAAGCACAACAGACACACGGTAGGCCTCTAGCAACGAATTTCAGGTTCGGCTGTTGGCTTGGAAGGGCAGAGTTCAAACGATGTCGTAAAATAACATGAGTTGCTGCAACTCTGAATGCGTGTTGGGACATTTTATGATTTAGAAGTTCTGATAACATCACATACAAGATGTCTCGTCGATGCCCGGGAAGCAAGTGCAATATGCTATTATGTAACACAGTAGTGTCAAAGAAAATACAACTACTAACGCTGAGAGGTTACCACCATAAATAACAAAGATTTGTGCACTGAGCAGTGGTCGTATAGACCAGACGTAGACGAAATCTGTGACAGGCTGGGGCAGACAATCAATAGACCAAATGGTGGAATTGTGTGAAAATGTTTTGAAAAACTCGTCTTGAAATAAAAAATATTTTAAAGACCTGTCTGACTAGTACTGCGAAGGAGAGACATCCCACCAATTTTAGATAATGATGTGACAGAGAGATGATTTTGACAGAGGACCAAGAAAGCTTCAGAGCGAGTAGAGGACCCATCGGTTAAGTTTTCGGTTTTACTTGAGTCGCAGAGAAAATGTGGAAAGGGAATCGAAATAATGCTTCTTTGTAACTTAATAAAAGCGAATGATCCAATATAACGGTAAGGACAATAATGAAGCTTCCTATTTCCAGTAGAATATGATTAATGTAATAATAGTATTGAAAGAATACAAATATTGCGGAACAATTAGGCTCAGAGAGAATTAACAACCGAAGCGAAGTCCTGCAAGTGTGCATCCAGGCACTCGGGTGGGAAGCTCACTGACGATAGCATGAAAGAAAGAGTAAATCAACATTATGCATCACTTGGGAAATCCAGGAAGATGTTGTTTGACTGTAATATCGCATTGGAAGTGAATTACTACTTACTACTACTGAAGTAGTAGTAATGCACTGGACTATATGGTTCACAGTGCTGAATCCTCAAGAGAGATGCTCTAAGAGCATTTGAAACATACTGCTTAAGAATAATACTAAATAGCGGATTAGCATATAGGAGTTGCCGAGTTGACTCGTCTGAGGCAAAATATTATTGAAAGGGTCATAAACAATCAGAGACAAAAATTCGGCCATGTGGGGAGGCCGGATGAGAGCAGATGGGCAAGAGAGGGTACGGGGAGTAGACTAAAGGGGCGCTCAAACCCAAATTGGTGGCAGCAGCTATGAACAGCACATACAGCAGCCAGGGAGATGGTTATTTTGGCTAAAGACAAAGGGAGATGGAGAGACAACAGGCTGGCATCATGTTCATATATATATATATGTGTGTGTGTGTGTGTGTGTGTGTGTGTGTGTGTGTGTGTGTGTGTGTGTGTGTGTGTGTGTGTAGGATGCCTGAAACAAAGTAATGAATGATAATGATCGAGGAATGGGGCGACTGTGATGGAGTGGAAGAGAGAGGCAAACAGACAAGGGAGGGAGGAGCGATGAGAAAGAAAAGGAAAGTTTAATTCAAAACCTGAAGAAAGGAAAACCCAGACTGAACATTCTTGGCATGTGAACATTACTTTCTAATCAATGTTGAAAAATAAATTTAAGATAACACAAATAATTACACTGGATGCAATTATTTTTTTAATTAGGCCATTTTTTCTTTACTCGTTTATTGGGCAATACATCAGGTTAGCACATTGTAATACACTATGTTTCTAACCCGACAGATAGGAAATTTCACATAATTAGAATACCTTTGAACACTTGAAAAAACAAATGTTTACAATTGATTTTACTAAAGTGAAAATGTATTGTAGAATTCATGAGTAAATTATTTCATCAGTTATTAGTTCAGAAATGTGAAAAAAATATATTTCTATAAATAGAGCACGGTTGCATTTGAGAAAAGATAGTTTTTTTTTTTCCTACTTAGAATCTGTAAGACCTCCTCGCTTCGTTCGTAGGATTAAGTCCTTTCCACTGCTGCACTCTTCCAACGCGGCCGAATTCCAAAGTATGTTTTTTTTAAGTCCTAGAAAGGTTGGTTCAAATGCAGCGACAGGGACGTGTGACACCTTCAATTTGCTACAGGCCTGATGACGTGTATTCAGTATTCAGGGTTACACGTCTCGAGCGCGTACTTTGAAGCCAGTTTATACATGCTTCTAAGATTACCAGTTCATAAAGTAACAAGAAATGAGTAAGGACCAAAAAAGTAATTGAGTACCAGTAATGGTGTTGCCCCCATTCTTGCATATATATATGTATATGTATATATATATATATATATATATATATATATATATATATATATATGAAAGGGTAAGGAGTGAAAGAGAAGTGACAATGTCGGAAATAAGGTCAAACGGCAGTTGGGAACCATTATCCTATGTGAAGCTTAGCGACTGCTAGGAGTGAATGCGAGTCGAAGTGTGAATGAAGCCCCATGAAGCAGTGACGTATGTAAGGAAGTGTGCATTCGAATGAAAAGAAATGTTGAATTGGTGAATAAATAGAGAATGTCTTGTGCATTTTTTTTTTCTTTACAAAATAGTTTTCCCCCTGAAAATATTATAATGATGATGAACTAAGTGACCTAATAAAATACGGACATTTATGATGTGACCATAGAAAAAGAAAAAAAATAGAAATAAAAAATAAAAGGAAAATGTGACCAAACTAATAAAGGAAATTATGTGAAGAAGAAAAAAAAGAAAACACAACAAAAATAGACGTAACAAGATATGAAACAAAATTAATATCGACTGACAAGGAGAATCCCCCAGTGTGACGTCCCATTCACATTTAGACAGCTGCCCCGACGAGACATACCCACCCGAGGGGGTCACAGCCACTAGCGTTTTGAAACATCCTCGGTAAGGAAAGCGAGAGTTGTTATAAAACTTGAAAAACAGATATTGACAAAGAACACAAAATAAAGTAAAGAACGAAGGTCAATAGCGGTTTATAACACTTAACAGGGTTTCTGGTGTGGAGTGGAAAAGTGTCGTGCCACGTCACAAGTACGCCCGTACGAAACCGCACGCGGGAGGCGTGAGGCGAGAGGCGTGAGGCGAGAGGCGACAGGTGAGAGGCGCGAGGCGTGAGGCGAGAGACGAGAGGCGAGAGGCGCGAGTCGAAGAGGCAAGATTAAGAAAAGTGAGGAAAAGTGAGGCTGAAGATACAAACACTCGGACGTTACGTGAGATATGTGAAAAGTGTGAACATTGCAAAAAAATATTGGTCACAAATATAATAGGGGCGATTAAAACATGTCATTAATTATTTTGTTGATTTATAATTTTTTCTGCATTTTTATATTTTTATCTCTATCATTTGTTTTTTTATATTGTGTGTATGAATTTAAATCTGGATAATAATTGTGTCTCCTTTGAGACCAATTGTTAAAACTGAGCAACGAAGTAGAGGTGATCCGCAAAAGGTTTTACTGGTGGAGGGCCCAGGCCAGTAATTAAGATCAAATTAGCAACCTTTACATATATATATATATATATATATATATATATATATATATATATATATATGACTAACTGATCTACCTGTATATGTATGTTATGCTTGCATGTATGTGCAATACATGTGCAATATTAGTTTAGTTAGATAAGCGAACCTTTTGTCCCACAATATTAAATTCTTTTTTGATTTCTTTCGTTTTCTAATTTCTTCTTTCTGCTGTCTGTTTTCCACTTCTGCTTCACCGTGTTTTTCCTCCTCATGACTATAATTTTCTACCTTTAATATTAATTGAGCATTCCAAGTCTTCACGATTTGCTGGTGATCCATTAATATATTAGTTTTCCTTTCAAAGGCACACAAAGGGTGTGATTGACGTTTGGATTAAGAGCAAATGATCGAGATACGGATGCAGTCATAGGAACAAACAGGTAAATCTACATTTATATTGACGTATGGAGGGAAACGTGTGTACAGTCGGGAACACGCAGACGCACGAGGGGTTTGTTTTGAGCGTGGGGTTGTGGGGGAGAGAGAGAGAGAGAGAGAGAGAGAGAGAGAGAGAGAGAGAGAGAGAGAGAGAGAGAGTGAGAGTGTGTGTGTGTGTGTGTGTGTGTGTGTGTGTTTGTATGTGTGTGTGTGTGTGTGTGTGTGTGTGTGTGTGTGCAAGAGCGTGTGTGTGTGTGTGTGTGTGTGTGTGTGTGTGTGTGTGTGTGTGTGTAAGAGAGAGGAATAGTGTGTATGTGTGTTGTGACGTTTTCAAGATTTGACTAAAAAGGTTTAAATAAATACCTCTGGCAACACAACACCACCAACTCTCCTAATAAGAAGAAACAAAAATATCTACGAAACAAAAGAACCGAAACTCAAATCCCCTTCATCTACCCTCATCCCTACAGAGTTAAAAAAACACACACACACAGCCAAATTACAAAAGCAGTAGCTCGGTTTGCTTCGCTCTCAAGAAAGTTATCCTCACTCACGAAAAAAAAACGAAAAAAGTCCCTCTTGAGCGCGAACTCCCGGTTAAAGAAACGTCCCGGTGGTTAGCGTATTCGAGCGCCTTTACAACGTCTGGAGGGAAGCTTTGGTCGATGGGAAAGCGGGAAGCTCTCGGCATCTGGGTGCTGATGAGCGGTGGGGGAAGCCGCACTGTCGAGGAAGAAATGCCATTTTACCATTGTTTAATTTTAAGCTAGTATTATCAGTAGTGTTGTCATGATAGTTAATAGCAGCGGCAATAACATCATCATCATTAACATCATTACCGTTATTATTATAATTAATGCTAAGTGTTAGTAATTAAGCATCATCATCATTATCATTGTTTATTATCATTATCCTTATTTATCATCACTATAATTCAACGGTAGAGCATAGCTTGAAAAAAAAAAAACGGATGCTTACACAATTAGTCGGTAAATAAGATTAATTGTTTATACATTTCATTTCATTTTATGCCATTTTTTGCCAAAAGAGATGTAGTTTATAATGTAACTATAACCATGTTAATAAGCAAGATGATTATGTTATTTTATGTAAATTCTGCTTAATTTAAAATGTTTCTATAAAGACATTTCAAACAAGTATATACATGTTTTCATTTTCTCATATACATTTTTTCATTAAGAATTTTATTTAGCTTAGTCGCGGTTACCATTATTATGATCATAAATGTCATTGTGATTATTATTAGCATTACCATTATCATTATTATTCATTATTTTTTCTGTTATTTTCATCATTGTTATTATTATTATTATTACCATTATTATTATTATTATTATTATCATCATCATTTTTTTTATTATTATTATTATTTTAATTATTGTTATTATTATTATTATTATTATTATTATTATTATCATCATCATTATCATTATTATTATTACCATAATTATTATTGTTGTTGTTGTTGTTATTATCATGATTCTTATTATTCTTATTATTATCGTTACTATTATCATTATTATAATTATTTTTGTTTTTGTTTTTGTTATTATTATTGTTATCATAATTGCCATTATTGTTGTTGTTATTATTATTAT
>NC_061822.1:45268018-45270518 GCF_019202785.1 Penaeus chinensis | reverse complement strand
TCCCGTGGTATTAAATGCGCCTAGCCAGGAGGCTTTGCCCCCTGGACCCCCGTGGTGATATGTACGCCCAGCCAGGGGGCTATGCCACCTGGACCCCCTTAGTAGTATATACGCCTAGCCCCAGGGTTAAACCACAAAAATTTATATAGCGAAAGATCGAACTTTTCTGCACTTTCGTCTATGGTCAGGATTGCTTGGTTTCTAATAACTTTTTTCGGCATTTGGGGCACTTGTTGAGCTCAAATATCAGGCTTTGATTGAGAATAATGTCTATTTGTCCTGTATATCTACAATATGACTAAAAATGACCCGGAGTCGACGCAGCACTTAAAACGAAACATTTCTCACCGGCGTTTCTCACTGAATGGCCGCCGGACGACCTGTCAAATCTCCCGGTGAACACTAGAAGAATGCAGTACATACATGAATTCGAGAAAACAGACGCTAGTAATGACAAAATAAGCCTTCTCACAAGCGCATAGCAATACATGGACTACTTGATGGATCGCAGTAATGAGTTACGCGTCACATTTGTTTTGGTTTTCGCGAGGTAAACATGGAAGGGGACTGTCTTCTCTGTCCTGTATCTCCCTTATTTTAGATTTGCGCACCTTTTGCCATAGATGAAAAGTGTCTTAGTTATCGTTAAGGTATCCACTCCACACACTTATTTTACTGTACTCTTGGTTGACATGCGCGGAAAGTTTACCTTTTTTTTTTTCACATTATATAAAATAGAAGGGCACGATTTGCAACAAGCGCAAAACGTAAATACCTTTGAAACTAATTATTCGTGTTCAACTCTACGGGGTACGTGCCATGTTTCACCCAAGGAACGTGGCTTTATGCACTTTCGTTTTTTCCGTGTGTCATTTGATTGTTCGTATATTAATAAAAACGGAAATATTGTGAGCCTTACAGCGTAAGTGCGAATAGTCTATGTTACATTTTTTTAACGGTAATAAAACAGGGAGAAACAAATGTATAAATAAACTTATACAAAAACCAGGAATGATCGTTAAACTCAACGTTTTTCTATGAAAAGAAAAAAATACATTCATGAAGCTTCTACAATCTCAAGTCAAACCAACAATTTGGAAAAATTACCTACAATTGCTTGGACTTCTCAGTCTGCCTTCACCAAAGCATCGAAACACATGGGCTTCGTGGCTTTTTGGGAAAAGAGCACAGTGGACGAGTATTGGCATATGGGAGATGAATGTATGATATTCTTTATATCGTCATACTGATATCTTTCACTATCAACTAGGATATATCGTTGCATTAATCTATCAAAATAAGCAGGAATATTAAATATATCGCATGATCACAGACGGCTATAATTTAAACCTTTAGAGATTGTGGCATCACATTTCCATATGGATAATTTTAGAGGAGCGAGGAGATTGTATGCTTTTTACAGTAACTTTACCTAATCCTTTATATCGGCATCTACCATACGTAATAAAGAACATCACTTTTGTACGATAGAACATTGTTTTGCCGGTTCACGATGTAGCGCCAAAAAAAGATACTACTCTAAATACGGCGCACTGTTGTTCGGAGACTATTTACCTGTATTTTGAATGTCCTTAACCTCGCCAACCGGTTTCTTATGGTGAACTTTCGACCTCTCATACTACACTTTCTTGAACACCGACAGATTTATGCTTTCTTTGGAAAATATATTAGTTTCCGCAATATTCAGCCTATGATTGATTAGAGAAATATGACGTCATTTGCTGAAACGTTAATTGGCTATGGGTTCATGATCATCATACTTTAAAAAGATAAATAGTAATAATGATAATGACAACAATGGCAATAATAAAATCATGATAATAATAATAATGACAACAATGGCAATAATAAAATCGTGATAATAATGAAGCTAATAACAATGGTGATAACATTACCACTTCATTTTTATTATTATTCCTATTATCATCATTATCGTTATTATTGTTCTTATCATTGTTGTTATCATTATCAACATCATTAACAATAATACCATAGTTATCATTAACACAGTTGCTGTTAAAGTCCTCTATCAAAGCCGCTACTGCCGATTGCAAACCGCTATCGCCTAGTGTCCAGCCGATGTTCGTCCGTCGTCGTATCTGGTACCCGAAGTGACCCTGACCAGCTCGCATCCGTCAATCACAGCTGAGCTTTGTGTTCACCCAGCTATCAGACCTGAGTGAACAGACTATAGTACTCTGCAAAACTATGAGAGAGGGGCCAAGCTGTACAGCAACCGCAAAACTAGGCAAGGTTGGTTAGTCAGTGATAGGTTAAGACTAGGTTAGGGTGGGAACACAGTGAAGGGATGCAAATAGATAATCGCACCGTACTGTAAAAATACAACACTCAAAATCTTTCGATATGCAAGAAGGCCTCTTAGGAAATAAATGTTTTTCCGGAAGTATGCGAAATAACTCCTTCCAAAGTCTGTTTCCAAAATTAATTATTTCCGGTAGAAATCAGGGTCACAATCGTT
>NC_061822.1:45253018-45255518 GCF_019202785.1 Penaeus chinensis | reverse complement strand
CAGGGTATGCGATATACAGCACTGTTAGGGTTGCTATTGGGCTGCTTCTTGTCTCGTATCATGCCATGTATCTTTTTCCCGGATGTGCTGGCGATTCTCACTGTATTGCCGAAGTATCTGCCGATCGCCTTGGAAATGTTACATGGCGGTAATATGACAAAATTATTAGAAGATGCAGGGTCTGATCTTGTGCGTATATTCTCCGCCTTCTTTCTGAGGTTTAGTAGCCTCTGGGATATTTATGTTTCATGAAAGAATTAATTATGTAGGCAACCTCATCCTCAAGAAATTCAGGGCTGCAGATCCTCAGTGCCCTGGGGAAGAAGCCGAATACAACGCCAGATTTTGTTTTGTTGCTGTTGACGGAGTAGTAATGGATATAATCATCTTTATCTGTAGGCTTCCTTTGATGTATGTATTTCTGACGAAGATATAATCGAAACCGGTCAAATACATTTCTTGTATTGTGAAGGTATTCATTCTCATTCATACCTTTTCTACTATATATATATATATATATATATATATATATATTATACATACACACCACACACACACATACATATATGTGTGTATATATATGTATATATATATATGTATATATATGTATATATATATATATGTATATATATGTATATATATATATATGTATATATATGTATATATATATATATATATATGTGTGTGTGTGTGTGTGTGTGTGTGTGTATGTATATATATATATATATATATATATATATGTGTGTTTGTATATATATGTGTATACATATGTATATATATATATGGTCCAGTGGTTAGAGCACCGGACTCCGACCCTCGTAGTCCCGAGTTCAATTCCCCGTCGCGACGGTCGTAAAAATCCCTGCGCTGTGACTGCTTGCTCGAGCACGAGAAAACGACACATCACCTTGAGAAGTCAAGCGCAGGTGTCGTAGGGGAATGCCACTGCCGTGGCACAATGGGTAGTGCGCTGAACCGCGGTTGATTAGGAAGGGCATCTTTGAGCGACACGAGAGATGGTCTTGGGCGGTCAATGAAAGGGGTCTTAGCTTGCTGGTTTATTTCTGAAGATAGATATGAGACCCCCAAGAGACCCCCGTGTCCCCGGGTGGAGGACGAGCTGGTGGAGCTGTGTGGCTTGGCCTGTCTGCCGTGTCTCTCTCTTCGTCTTACGCACGTGCCCTTTTATGCGGCGGTTCCCTTCGAGGGCGGATGTTCATTCCTGTGCGAAAAGAGAAAGCCAGGCAGTACCTGCATCCTGCCCAAGGAGAAGGGCAGCTGCTTGGATGGAGGTGTGAAGTGCGCCATCCGGTCTTGCTAATGTATTGTTGACATCGCTCGGCCACGCGCGAGGCTCGTCCTCGAGCCGTCTGCAATGCTTGAAATACTACAATTGCGCATAGGGATACAGGTTCTGTTCGGTATCTACAGATGGTTCCTGGTGATCCGATGGTCGCTAGGGTCGTCGCGTGCCAAGGTAGAGGGTGCGGCGGAGGTTTCGTAATGAGGTGTAACATTCAGTAGCGAAGAAGGTCAATCGTTTTCAGAGGCTGAAATATAAGTGTACCAGGCCAGTAAAAGGGCTAAGGAGGAGGATAATAATACGTTTGTCAATCACCTTACTAAGTTGCAAAAAGAAATGAGAGCATAATAAGAACAATTTGTCACAAGAAGGGTAACGTGTCAAGTGGATGTGAAGTACTTGGAATTGTCAGGATTAGCGAGTTCAGTAGAGTACCATCATACTAAGAGAGAAAAAAGTAATTGGACAAGAATTCCATATCTTTGGGTTAAATAGGCAAGTATATGTGCTTCGAATACATAGGCAGCTGGGCCTGAACTTAATTCTAACAGTGCGCTTCTCGGCGCTTCAATCGTATGAGCGTAAGTGACCGGCGGGCGCCGGATTCCATCGTGTACGGCCATGAGCCGGGCATAAAATCAACTTGCGGTAATAATCTAACGGTGCGCGGCTCGGGCGCTTCAGTCGTATGAGCGTAAGTAATTTCTCGGTGCGGCGTGCGCAGGATTCCATTGTTTACGGCCATGAGCCGGGCTTAAAATCAACTTGTGGTGATAATAACTATGTAAGCCTATATGAAGTATAGTATCTGTAGTGCATTACCAGCGATATGATTATTTGCAACAAAAGAGACTGCCATCAGGCAGATACAGGTTACATATCCACCAATTCCTTAAACTAAAGAAGCATAAATTCTAGCATATATGAGGATAAGATATCGGACTTCGAGAGGACGTCATAAAAGCGATTTGGGTTCAGTTATAAGTTCTAGGGATGGCACTTAGTAAAATTCATAATCCTTGAGTGAATTCCGTGTAGAGTGGGCAGGTAGGTGGGTTTGGGCCTAAGGCAGGTAATCGACATGTATCTTAAAACTATGTGCGAAAAAACGAACGATCAGCGTGGCAAGTATAAGAAAATACAGGTGTTGCGAAAGACAGAACGATATACATACATTCGTAGAGGAAATAGTAACGA